>NW_009924108.1:25534-73733 GCF_000696875.1 Nestor notabilis | reverse complement strand
TCCTGCTTGTGTTTACAGGGCTTCCAGTCAGAGGAAATTATCTTTACATTACAATTGGAGGAACTGAGCTGGAAAACACTGTCAGATAATGAATATGGAACAGCAAAATTTTATTTTGAAAACCATTCTGAACTTTGTTGGATTCACATTAAAAAACAAACCACCACCACTGCCACCACCCATCCTAAACCACCAGGAGCTGTGCTCATCCTCATCAAAACAGGACAGACTGTAGACACTACTGGCCACTATGGGAAACAATTGAAAGTAGCCAGTTCAACAGGATACTAGAAGAACTGTGCCCTATTTCTGTGCCTTCCAGGAAACATAATTTATCATAATTTTTTCTTTTTTTTTGTAAAATAAGATAAGCACAGAGTTCATTATTAGGAGCATACCAGTTTGGAACTTGGAATTTTCAAACTGATGGTACTGTGTGATAAAAACAAGTTAAATTAAGCAGAAAATGCTGCTGATAATCAGGGCCCATGCACACTTTACAAAATGAAATAAAGCTGAAATAATCTGAAAGCCTTTAGATTCTGAGCAGGAGCTTTACTTTCCCCATGAGAAACTGGTATTTCCTTTAAATGCAGTTTATTTTACCAGGTCACTGTTGGTGTCAGTACAGTTACTCCACTGATAACATTGATTTGTGAACATCTGGGACAATTATTCCTTCTTGACTGAGCAGTTGGTAACACAAACCTCAGGGAAATATTACTAAGGAGACCAAACAGTACTGAGTGTATACTCTCCATACGACTCCTGAAACATGTGGGAAGACTTGATTGCCATAGTGCTCTACTGGAATAAGCAAACAGAATTTAGATTTCATTTCTGGCAAGGGAATTAGCTGGAAATTTAAAACATACTAGGCTGTAAAATGGCTACTAGTACTCTGAAGTGAAATCTTGGGGTTTTAATTAAAATGTTTTATCATGCTGTGCATATCCAAGGTACTCCTGTACCTTGGATGATGTGAATTGTTCTAAACATCTGTTTCTCCCACACGCCTCCCTTCTCAAAAAGACTACGGTAAAACTAGAAAAAGTTCAGAGGGGAGCAACAAGGATGGCCAAGAATATGGAAAATTTTCTACAAGGAATAGGTGGGAAAATTAGGACTCCTTGCTTAGAAAAGAAACAGTGAAGCAAACATCTTAATAATCTGTAAAAATAAACATCTTGGAAAAGATGCAGTTGACTATTTCTTCCAGTACAAGAGCAAGGGGACAGATGAAACTATTGACAGGCTTACGTAAAGGAAGCTAAAGAAACTGCATCTGTCCATGACAGATAGCTGAGACATGGAGCTCCATGACATGACATGCTGTGCTTTTAAAGCTTACATGAGTTGAAAAAACCATTAGGCAAATCAGTGGAATCCACAAGGGCTATTAAATACAAGCATATCACTTTTAGAAGAATAAGTACTTAAGGTGAAAAATATTGGAGGCTGGGTGAGTGTTCTGTGGCAGCATCACTGCCCAATTGCTCTGTTCTAGTATTCTCTCAGCGTCTGCTCTTGATCACCCCTGAGGATAAGACATGTTAAGCAGAGGGACCTTCATTTGGACCAAGGAAAGTCATTCCTATATAAAGAGGTTCATCCTGTTTCAAGAAAGCTTTTAAAGATAAGAAAACTTCCATAATAAAAATACTATGATAACAGAAGTCCTGGGACCATTGCCTCAGTATCCCTATAAGGTTGCCAAGTTACTATATGCTTCATTACCTACTGACAGAGACATTTGCACTTCTGAAAGGAATGAGAAGATAGGTCATCAGACTAGAAATGCTAATCCACCTGCTCTCTTAAGTAAGTTCCTAATTACAATTGAGGAACAATTATTAATAATTTAGTACTTCAGGTAAATTATAGGACTGAGAACTGAGCCAGTGTCACACAATTCTTATGGCTTATTAGTAATGAGGAGCACATTTAAATCAAATCTATAAGGCTAAAAATACTGCATTGCTTTCTGTGATATATCATCTTAGGAACATCAGTGGAAAAAGAATTGGCGAAGAGAGGTTTCTTTTCATTATTATTGAAGAACCAAAACCTCCATTTCATGTGGCAAACAGATATCTTTTTCCCACCTCTTCCATATCCAGTCATTGGGAGTTTAAAGGACAAATTTCCTTTTCAGCAGGTCAGTGCATACTGAATGGTCTCCGACTCAGAGATGGCCTGCTAGGTCACATAAGTAGCCTGGATAATATGCTGAAAGTGAGGATTTTTTTCCTTTGAAAGCTTTACAGCATTCCAGGGCATAGAGCCTGATTCATTCTTCACTTTGCAAATTTCAATTAGACAGTGCCTTGCTATCTATGATGAGCTTTACCCTCCCTGCTACAATTCATTGTTGCTGGTGCCTTGCATTCACAGAAACCCAATTATTAAGGATTAGCACCCTTCTATCAGTTACACATCTGATTATCTCAAAGCAACAAGTCAAAAACTCACTGCTGGGTGTTTTTTTCAAAATCTGAAAATTTGGACACATTTAGAAGTAATGCCATTTCAAATGAGAGCAAAAAGGTCAGTTCTTGAGAATGTGGATTTGACTGCAGGAGTGAAGATTTTTGGCAGTAAGAAGCAGCTATTCATTTCAGGCTGACTACAATAAATTGGTTCAGAATGGGCATTTACTACTTTTGGGAATAGCAAGTACTTTGTGTTTATTTTATGTAAGGCCTGGACAAATGCTCACTCCTTCCTAAAGACTCACAGCAAAAAAAGAAAAAAAAAAGGTTTAAATCCATCTGAAGGCAAAAACCTCACTGTTCTTTATTTTTTTGCTAAGGATTCTTGGCTGATCACAAATACTACCTTGTTTCCCGTCCTCTTGCAGCCCAGAATGCCAGAATGCAGATATAGATACATGCAAAGAGAAAGGCAGAATGCATAATGTGCCAATCATTCCAGCTGACACAACAGCTTTATGGGAACTTACTTCTCCCACTGGTATCTGAAAATGCAAAGGAACGTTATCCTAGCACTGTGTGAATCAGAGCACTGGGAAGACCTGTGCTTCTAGTTCACTGTAAGTTTTGTGTGCATTTCTATTCTCAAGTGGCTGCCTAACTACCCTGTAGCATATCATTCTAATGTAGATTATTTTTCATTGTTGATTAAAATGTTGATACAATATTGAAAGGACGCTGGTTCAGAAGGCCATATAAATCTTGTTTTCCCTCAACAATCTCCTGAGTAATTCTTTTCATCTATTGCTCTTTTCATGATTAGCAAATATGTGTTTATATTTTAGGGTATAATCTCCCAGGAAAAGAAAGAGTTATCAATAGTAGGAGACATTTAGGCAAATTGCAGAAAAGTTCTGATAATCTAAAATAAAGAGAAAATGTAACTATCATGCACTCTTACATATAGCATACACAGAAAT
The DNA here is from genome assembly GCF_000696875.1 of Nestor notabilis. Taxonomy (NCBI): domain Eukaryota; kingdom Metazoa; phylum Chordata; class Aves; order Psittaciformes; family Psittacidae; genus Nestor; species Nestor notabilis. The sequence goes on along the minus strand of NW_009924108.1, from coordinate 70,321 downwards.
AGAGTAACATTTGTTACTTTTAAGTAACTGTAAACAGTAATTAGAAATGCTGTTCTGTGGGTCTTATTGTTGTGAATGCAGCAAATATTGAGGTATCTGAATTATGATCTGAGGTAATTTGTGGCAAATAATACTTTGCCTAGCAAATTCAATGTGCATATGTACGTAAAGGTATGCTTATGGAGCAGCTGCTGGAACGGGTGTAAAGTCTATTGCTTCACACTCCAGATGAGAAGATTTATTGGAATTTTCTGTATTGCCTGTGGATCAATTGTAATTAAAATGTTTAGGTTTTTTTTATTTTAAGGTGTTAAATTTTTAATACAATGCATCAATCACCAAAGATTTTATACCATTTCAGTGGTGATTGAATATTAGCTGAGATGATAATCTCTCATTGTGAGGCAGACATGAAGTAAATATTTCTGCAGTAATCCATTTTACATGAACTATGAAAGAGGAGGAAGCACATTGGGTATTTTTAAAAATAGAAACATTGCTGCAGTCTTAACTAACATAACATTAGTAACGTTGCTATGGTAATGGTTTAAGAATTACATTTGCTTTTATCTTACACAGGCTAATTCAGAAGTCAGCAGGGATCTCTCCAGGTTTATAAAGTTTCTAAATATCAAACCTGAAGCTATAAGTTTGACAAAATAAAACCCCCTGCCACATAATAAACATTATGGATGGGTCACTTTTTATTGTCTTCTGTCTTCACCTCCTTCATTCCTTTACAGATTTCATGGAAAGTTTTTATAAGGTTAGTACACTTGAAAGTATCACATAACAAATCTGTGATGTATGCATATAGCTATATAATTCAAAGTATTCCTGCCTTTCTCAAAGAAAATTCTGTATTTAAAACAGAAGCCTTATATATAATGAATTAGAATTATATTCACTTTCCTTAGTCTGGAAAACAATGTTAAAACAGTGTTAAAAATTAAATGCTGGAGTTTATTGGTTTTGCTAACTCATCTGATCACACAATTTCATGTTAGTAAATATTGCTAAAGATAAGTAATTCAAATAAGATCTACTAGGCTGAGATGCAAAACTAATTGCACAAAGTGTTTGAAATGTCCTGATAGGATTTGCCAAATATTCTGCACACTTGCAGAGGAAAAAAACATCTTCACATCTTCAGCAGTACTGCTGCATACCAGTATCAAGGAAAGTCTCAAAACAAAGGCAGAAAACAATGTCATTACTTTATTTTTCTACTTGAGGGATGTCCTAGAAATCAACGCTGTCTCAAGTGTCTATTAAGTGCTTGCTTTCCCTATTCCCAGAAGGTTCTCTTTGCTCTTAGGCATCAGAACAGAAAAAAAACATGTATTTAAACCCAGAATCCCTGCTGTCTTAATTGACATTAAATTTAGTTCACCAGTAAAAATGCAGTATTGTCTAGTGTTGTAAATACATGCCATGAACTACGAGATGTCTTTTAATGATTATTGCTGCCATAGCTAGCACTAGAAATCAAACAGGGACCCACAGATGTTTCTCAGAAAGTAACTGCTCCAAAACCTGATTTTCTATCTTGGAGTATTTCTAAAGATTGATTTTTAGTAACTGCTGCTTCCTAGACCCTAGTCAAGGTCAAGACTTTGAATGTTATGCGTGAGTATGACAAGAAAGTGGTGGGTCTGTGAAGCTGAAAATGTGAGTATAAGTTTCAAAGGTACACAGATGACTTACAGATGGTCCTCACAGACCAGTTAATCTGCAGTAAATGAGGGAAATAATTCATAGCACCAGTTTCTTCCTGGGCAGCAACTAAATTATAGCACATAAGCACTTGTAGATTAAACTCACAAAGGTTAGCTTTAGCCCAATTTGATTAATCTCCCAAGGCTTCTCTACACTTACCAAAAGGAGGCAACTTTATCTAGAGTGAAACTCAGCACAGGATCCCCCAGCACAGAGTGAGGTTTTCCAGGCATGGAGTGAGCATGAAGAAATCACTGCAGTGTGATTACATTGCACTAACTATTCTGTGCAGACAAGCATTTACAAGTCTATGCGTTATATTCATTCAAAAATGCAAATTCATATTTAAATCTATCTATTGAAATTCAGATTGACCTATTTTTTGCTGATTATGCCAGAGATTTCATGTGGGTTTTTTAAGAATGTCTGACAGATAATACTCGAATTGCTCCTCTACTCCTTGGATATCACTGAATTATCTGTAAAAATTAGTTACACCAATTTCCTCTCTTCAGTACTTTATCTCTTATTCTAGGAAGAATGTATTCTTCCTATTATACCAAGTTCAATAATTTTGTCTGAAATAAAACAAATGAACAGACAAAAAGAAAAATAGGTATCATCCTATAAGAAAGAGACGCAGTTGACTATCACATCTGCAAAGCCACAAGAATCTTGCTTCTTGGAAACATACAGATGAATAAATGACTAGGGATAATTACATTGCCAGCAGCTGAATTTATCATGAACTTTGTCAGCTAAAATGTCATTCGTGTTTCAGATGGCATAGTCAATTAAATCAATTATAAAATATGCATCAGCTGTTAAAATGCTTCATTTTTACCATTTTGGGTTAAGTACATGGTCAAAAGTAACTTCAAATCCATGAAGTCTATAGCACGGGCAGGTGCCTTCTATCACTAATTCTGCAATGCAACTTTCTTTTTTCTGACTTTCAAAATGTCCATCCATACAGTTCTACAGTGCACAATCAGTAGTATGGTTAGTAGAAAAAGGGTTTTTGAAACCTTATGTATTCTGCTCTTTCTGACAGCATAAATGGCTGCAGCTACAGTTACAGTTAATATCAAGAAAAATGTTGGCAAAACCACCATCCACATATCTCTCAGTTTCAATGAAGTTTATCCTGAGAAACAAGCCCAGAATATTTTATATCCAGGGTAAGCCCAATATCATTACAGTTATCATTTTGATAAACCACATATAGAACAAGAGAGAAAAAACTTCATTATCTACATTTTGTATGAATAAACTACATCTATGTTATTAGAGATTCTTACAACAATTATCTGTAGACTATTGACATTGAGAGACACTTTTTTACAAGCACTTGACAGCATACTAAAACCACTTCTCTAAGATGGATAAAAGCAAAGGCATTCATAATTAAAGCAACTTGCCCTTAATTATCCTCTAGCTGCCTGTGTGCTAGATTTCCTGAGGGATGAGAACTGGAGATGTGTTAAGTCAGACAGGCACATTACTCAAAAGAATACATACTTTCTATAATTCATGTGTTAAACACCTTTGTACAAACTAAAGGGCATTCCATCCTGAGGTAACTAGAAGAAAGATATATAGGGATAACTTGTTTCTGTTGCAGTGATGTAAATTACAGATTGGTATGAAATGGGCTTCTCCCTCCATTGTCAAATCTTGTGGTGACCTCTGCATGTAAAGCAGTGGTCACCTGCCTAAGTAGAATAACTTCCCCCAAACCATCATCATTATTCTCAAAGTGGATCTTATCTTCTGCTTGTCAAGCAGAAGAGCATTACAGCTTGCTGCCATGTGAAATACAAATAAGCAGCATAAGTTCACTGAGAAAGTTTCCTTGTCTGTTGTTGGGATATATGCCCACCCCACCCAAAACCATCCCCCGAAGAGCGATGAAGCAAGGATGCTTCACTCAAGAGGATGAATGCCCTCTAAGAGTGTTCTGCTGATCTCCATACTTGAAATGCATTCATGGACTTAGAATGCCCAAGTCTAGAATGATCAGCAAGAAGTTATGCAGCTGATATCCAGCTATGCCTTTCCTGTGCCCATTAACTGGTTTGGCTACAGTTTAACTTCTAGAAAGGCCGTCTTAATGGGAAGAAGTCAAGAGAGAAAGAAAATCTATCACTTCCTCTCATAATTGCTTTTCCACTCATTAATCACTATTAAAACTGTGTGTGTTTTCATATTGAGTTTGTCTGGTTTCAGCTTCCAGACATTGGGTTTTGCCTTTCTTTTCTCTTATAGCTCACCAAGTGCCTTAATAACAGAAATTTTCTCTCTAGGACAGCATGAAGCCAATGTCATTATCTTTCTTTTGCATAAAGTGTAGCAGTTGAATTCTTTGTATCTCCCACAGGAAGGCATTTTCTCTAGCCTTTGAATACTTTTCTGCACCCTTTGTGATTTCTCAGTAGTGTTTTTGTGTAGCATGAACCCCCATTGCTACTCATTATGCCTGTGTTGTTCTTATCATGCCATGAGGAGAAGTGAAAATCACTTCCTTGTTTTTATTGAGTAATCCCTGTTATGTATATTTCTTTTTTCAGAAACATTTAAAAAGGTTTTAAAAGCATATGTTTTGGACAATTTTCCCAGTACATCTTTAGCATCTCATATTGCACATCTGTAGTTTGTGGATGAAAAAAATGCATTCAGTTGACCCCTGTTTATCATGATCGGATAATTGCCCTGTGTACTGTCCTTACCACTATTTACAATGCTACCACCCTTTGTTTTACTTGCTCAGTTTATATGTAGCAGTTGTTCAGTTAACTCAATGAAGTGCTGAATATACTTTAAACACAGTATCAGTTCCTGTAGAATACCTTTGGGTTGTGATTTTCTTCCTCACTTTTAATGATTATTTCTCAACAGCTGTCAGGTACACCTTTCCTTGCTCTTACAGTGCTGTGCAGCACTAGCATTTTAGTTGATATACTGAACAATAAGCTTTATTTTTAAAGAACTTTAATTGAATTAATGAATGTATCATTCGAAGTACTGTTATGGAAATGAAATGTTGCTTTTTTCTTTTCTATTCTTTTTAAGCTGTAAGGTAAGAGTTCTTTTCTGGAGCAAAGATAGATTCCTATTGCTAGGCAGGAGCAACAGCCATATTTGCTTATTTGGATGTATAATGCATTTGAACTGACCTTCAGTTGCCTATAGTTCAGTTATTTGGGCATAAGTACAAAATTCAAAGCAAATATTGTCTTGTTCAGTCCAGCATAATTAAAAGCAGTAGTTATATCCACAGATATTAGGTGCTTAATATGAACTTAGATTTAATTTTTGTGCTCTTGATAGAAGTGGTACCAAATCCTAGACGTACCTTTCCATACCTTTTATCTCCATATATTTTAATTTGATATGTGAGAAATTTTTTGTTCAGTCCGAGAAGTCTTCCATTTTCACACCAATGCAATTTTTGTCTCTCAAATCTAAGGCCAGTAGTATTTCTCTGAAGAAGTGACCATTTTTTTTTCTGCTGGAAAAAGGGAAAACAGCAACAGAATTTGTAATGTGTTCTTGCTGAATCACAGTTTAGATAAGTGCTTAATATATAATTTAGTCTTCTGTGAAGTGTAGATTTGCCTTCAAATACTGAATTCAATTTATGAGTAGCTTTAATACCTCTAGGTTTTAGAAAGTAAACACACACATACACTATAAAAGAAAATAATCTTCATCTGAAGCTTTGCTTTAGCAGAATCAATATTTAGAAAACTGTCTACCACTGTTTAAACAAATAAAATATTCTGATACTGTATTTGAGGTAGAATTGAACATGATATGTTCCATACATTTTAAGACATTTAAGACAACCAGGTTAAAATCAATATTATGCTACTAATATCATTATAAATATAAAATTCTTCGAGTATGTACCAACATTATAATAAAACTCTCAGTGTATAATACTTAAACCAAATCGATATTCAACCTTTGGTCTGGATTTAAGATGGAATTTTATTTTATTTTTTTTTTTGGTCAAAGACTGTGGTTTAATTTAGGAGTAATTTTGCTTCCTTAAATCAAGATAGTAAGTCAGGTATCTGAGACCTACTACATACCAATGAAAGTAATCTCTCTTGATTTTTTTTCTACTTCATTGCGATTTGTTTTAAGGAGATATATTTATGACCAGAGTTTTTTTCTTCATTTCTGAGCTGTAATTTACCATTTTATGAATGCATTCTAAATTTCATACTGAACAAGATCAGTTTGTCATAGTTATGAGATTGTTGCATTAAAAAAATACCTGCTTTTGGAAACTGAAAGTCCCCATCCATCATACTCATCCTTCCTTTAAAAATATTTACAAAAATATACATGGACTCAATGTTCAAAGTAGTTTCTGACAGTTGGAAACATTTTAATGTCCTTTAACTACAAAATACTAGCCAGACAGACTGCCCATGAGAAGAAGTGATTGTGTAATAGAAGATTCACTTTTCAAGAGCAAATGGTAACTTATGTGCAATATACTTTGTTGTCTTTAGCAGACCTTTACTTGGACAACTAGCTAGTAGCAGTCAAAAGTCATCCTCCTTTGGCATTGATCTGTAGATAGAACAGCCTGTCCAGCTCACTTGCAATCATTTTGCCAAATTCCAGGCCACTGATTCTTAACACACCTGTTTTTAATATGATTACTATGTTGCTGTTTTTAAAATAGTTAACCAGGAAGATTAGTACTATCCTTTTAGCAGTATTTTAAATAACATATGTTGGAAATATTTTAATACTTTGTCTTAAGACAGTAGCAATCATAGAAATTCTTTTCTTGAGTTTTGATTGTTTTCTCCACAGATAGGATAAGCACAGTTTCAAAATACACAGCTGAAAATAAGTATTTCCAAATGTAAATGGGAAAAAAAAATTAATAATCCTCTGTCCTACATCAAAGAGGAAATGAGTTGTCATTAACATACAAGCTTTGGCTTTACTGGGCTTTGTGACAGACCACTAAGTTGTATGAGAAAAGGCTTGAGATCCACGCAATAGGCCTAGTTTTTGGTGAAGGTCTCACTAAAATTACTACTTTCGAATTAAAGATGTCATATTCAGTAAACAATGGTACTGGAATACAAAGGATATAGAGACCATGGACTTTCTAGGGCTGTTGATTCTTAAGCAGTGTGCAGTCATTAATTTCAGCTACACAGAGTGATATTTCAGATAAGGCTGTGTAGTAACTTGACATGTAAAAATATTGTTAGGGGAAATACTAAAGATGAATAAACTAATATAAATTTTTATTGGTTAAGGCCCTCCCCTCAGATGAGAGAAGGCAGAATCTCTGCTCTCAATAATATTTATCTACTCATACTGAGAGGAATGGTATTAGCAGGAAGAAAACATTGCACTGAAAAATGGGAGCAAGTATGGTGCCCTGGGAAGTAGATGATGAAGGTTTGTGTACAGGTTATAGTCTGAAATGTGTACATACACACACAGAGAGATAGAGGAATATCATGTTCAGCTATCTTTTGTGCAGGTAGGCAAGCCTACAGCAAGCAGAGTTTTGAGGTTCTCATCAGTGTGATAAATTTTCAGGCAATTTTATCCACATAGATACTCCTCTTTGTTGAAATTTTCCTACTTTTGTATCTTCATTAATATTGCCTCATCTCTAACTTTATTGGAAATAAATTTTTGAAAAGTTTTATACTAATAGAAAACTTCCAACTGAGCACACTGGTGGTTTCTGCTGGAGGATGGTGTGTTCTAAAGTAACCCTTTTATTAACAAGGAGGAGGAGGGAAGAGACTTCTCGAAAAAATTACTATTACCATCAATACTTTTATGGTTAAAAGCTGTATTGTGGCTTATCAGTTACTAATTTGACCTTTTGTTTGACACAGAAAATGATGTGATGATTATCATACCTTGTTTGCTACATGGGGAATTTCTCTGCACAAGACCATGACTCCCAGCAGCAGTATATTTTGTTAACTGATTTTAGTTGTGCAAGAGAGAATCTTCTCCAGTAGTTTCCATTCAGACTTCTAGCATCAGGGAAGAACCAGGTCATTAACAGACTCAATAACATTTTAACGAGATTCACGGACAATGTTGCCATATATCCTACCGAAGGTAGATTATGATTCACTGCAAAACCTAAAAAAAAGTGTCAAAGCAATTTCCTGAAGCTGTTTTGCTTTTCTCAGAAGACTGGGAACCTGTTCTATACAGGTTCTTTACAGCACTTTAAGAATGTGAAAATTTTCCAGTGGTGTATTTATCTCCATGGCTAACATCTGTTTCACAGCATTTGTTCCTTGTCTCCCTCATCTTCTCTGAAAGAAAGGAGCTAGTATGATAGATGGACTGGTTTTGCAGGTATTGGGTTTTTTACTGTTAGTCTAAAATATCTGTTTTCTGTTTCATGTGACATTATTGGAGGCAAGGTCAAAACTGTCTTTGAATGTAAGATTGAAAAGTTGTGGTACATTTTAATTTCACATGGGAGTTTGTTCTGCCATCTTGGAAAGTCTCCTAAGGAAGAAGTCTCCATAGTTATAGATGTATTGTTTCAGTATACTAAACAACTTTGATGACCTTAGGTATGCCAGAGCTTTAAGCAAACCTAGAGCTGTAAGTAATCCTTTAAATGTCTCAGATCAGATCATTAAATACCCTGAAAATATTTTTTATCTCCTGGGAGATGTTATAGCAGCCTTCCAGTGTCTAAGGGGGGGCCTACAAGAAAGCTGGAGAGGGACTTCTTACAAGTGTAGTGATAGGACAAGGGGTAGTGGCTTTAAACTGAAAGCAGGTAGATTTAGATTAGACATACGGAAGGAATTTTTTATGTGAGGGAGAGGAGACACTGGAACAGGTTGCCCTGAGAGGTTGTGGATGCCCCATCCCTGGACGTGTTCAAGGCCAGGCTGGATGGGGCTTTGAGCAACCTGGTGTAGTGAAAGGTGTCCCTGCCTGAAGCAGAGGGTTTGGGACTAGATGATGTTTAACATTCCTTCCAAACCTAACCATTCTATGATTCTGTATTTCTATCAGATAGAAGTCTGGTTTGCTGTTAGTTCTTATGTTTCAACTCCTGCTGTTACTAAATTCCATATGGCTTGCCTTGTGATATTCAATCATTAAATTGGGATCCAAGACAGGAAGAGTTTAATGGGGAATCTAAGTCCAAGTAAGGATGAAAAAAAGGAAAAAGATTACTGTCCATGCCTTTCCTGTCTATTGACTCTTGCTTTCATTTTCCCTGCAAAACTCAATCAAAACTTATGGACAGATCTAAACTTTTAAGTATTGATTGTTGTGAGTTTCTACTCTTAATTTCAGTTGAGATCGTATGTGGGAACTTAAGAAAATATTTTAACAATCTACATTACTGGAAATGTCAGAATGAACTGTGTTCTCAGCTGATTTATGACAGTGTTTCAGATAGCTCAATTAACCAAACCTTTCTTAGGATTCAGGTCCAAGCACTGTGTCCTCATATGGGCAAACATTCATTAGGATCAATCCTTCAAAGTAACATACCTGTGAAAGTCTTTCTTCAAGTCCATGATAATCAGGAGGCATTCAGTGCTACTGGGGGTTTAAATTTCTCAAGAAATATGTTGCTGTGTTAAATTATAGTCTAAATGATTCATCCTCAAGATACTACCCAAAGTTGTCAAAAAGAAATAATTGATTCTAAATGGAACTGAAGCACCAGCAACTAAAGTGTATCTTCATAAGACCATCATGTATTAGTGAAACTCTGACGCAATCTGAAGAAGTCAAATTCTAAGTCTATTTGGAACTACTCCACTGATTAAATGCAGCTTCAATGTTAAAATCATCTTTCTTCCTGATGGTAGATTGATCAGGAACTTATGAAGGATCTCTCAGAGTAAAATCATTACAATTATATAAAGTCTTTGCTTCAGCTTTTGCTTCTGTACAGTTTTTCTGTCTTTTTCTTGGTTAGCTTTGTTTTCTACAAAGCAGTTTTGCAGAGCCAGAATTAGGTTAAACCCCATTAATGACTATGTATCTGGAGCAGTTAGCCAGTTGGAATGAGTTCAGTATTGGAACACTGTATTTTAAAATTGTTAAGAGTTGGCATGCAAGAAATTATTCTCCATGCAACTGAGTTTCTCTTGGCAGCTTGCCTAGCTACCCCAGCACCTCACAGCAGAAACCGTCTCAGCTTGATACTCTTCATGGATGCTTCCCGTGCACACTGAGGGCACGCATACTGTGCAGAGTGGTATTCTGTTGTAGTATCCTAGATTTCAGTGGTAATCTCTACAAGTAGCAAACAGTAGAATTGAGGTATTCTTGTCTTGCAGACATCACTTTCTCTGGCTCAAAAAACTGTTTGGTGTTGGCTTAGTTCAGAGCAACGAGCAGATAGTAACTTTATATCATGGCACAGGACACAGCCCACTGTGCAGAGAAGCCCTTGATTGTGATAACAGCTGTGCTGAGGACAGAAAATGATAATTTCTAGATGCTTTGTGTGCTGAGTGAATGGCTGAGGAGGGAGTGAAGAGAGGTAAGTGGTTTGCCAGGCCACGCAGTCTGGAGGGTAAAGCACCCGGCTTACAGCGGAGAGAGGGCACTGGCCCTGTGAGCCATTTGCTCTTTGTTATACGTTACCATGATTTCCACAGAGGGATGGGAGATCTCTGCTGCCAGTTCTAATTTAGCAACATCATTACATTAACATTACAGTTTTGATATGATAGTTTACTTGGAAGGTGCCTGCAATGGTCATCTAGTTGAATTGCCACATTTATGGATTTGCGTAACCGAGATGTCCTGTCTCTCGAGTGTGTGCTCTCATCATTAAGCTGCCCTGGTCACAAGCTCCCTGATGGAGATGTTGGGGTGGGTATAGGCTACATGGGCCTGCACTGCCACCTCTGCAATTCCTGGCTGCCAGTGAGCTCCTCACCCCTGTGGCAGCCTGATACCTGGGCTGTTCTAAAGGCAATTTATAGACCTATATTGATTGCAGGGCTAACCTCATCACCCCAAAAGGTGACAAAGCACAGAAAGCTTAGAGGCAGGGGTGCTGGTGTGTTTGCATTATGGGAGCCAATGCCTGTTTCCACAGACTGCAGCAGTTTGGAGTGTGTGCAAATCCAGGTATCTTGGGAGACTCCAGCTTCAACTGGGGATGTACCTGATGAGTGTAGACAGTTCTAGTATTTGGCAGCAGTTGGATAGGTGATGAACAATTAGGACTTAGTTAGAATATATCCTTTTTCTATCTTCTCTGTGTTTCTATTTGGTCTTGTTTTTCATTTGTTTATTTTTTAAGTTAGCCCTTAAAATTTTCATGTCCAAACAACGGGGAGGAAAGAGAGAAGTTAATCTGCTTTTAAGGGTGCTGCAGCTGTGTCTTCTTCATTCTCTCTCTGATGTGCCATTAACTAATTATCGGGACATATGACAAGATTTGTTTGCTTTCACATCAAGTTATTTAATATTATTAGTTCAGCATCCTTCAACATTTTAATTGCTGACAGACGACTGAACAAAAATATGCTGGAACCAGCCCAGACACTACTGGAAGTGGGTGGAGTTTGAGGCAACACCTTTCCCCGCAGCCCTAATGCTCCAGGGTGAATTTTTTTTTCTGATGTGTAACAATAAATACTCTATCTTTGCCCTCCTTTTCAAAGAAGCTATTAAGAACACCAGCGTGCATAATCCATTAACTGGGAAAACAGAACTTGTTACCCTTTCATCAAGATATATCTGAAAAAAAAAATAATGTTCAGACTTCAGCTGTTTTAGTGTTTGTTTTGTTTGTTTTTTTTTAAGATAGGACTAGTTAGAGAACTAGTCTGAATTTTGTCCAGCAGACACAAAGAGATCAGCTCCTTTTGTTTTGGAATTTAAATTCCAGCTAGAGAAAGATTTTTCCAAACTTTATGAAATGCTTCATATTTCAAATCTTTTCACAGTCTGTGGAGAAAGCAAGATGGTCTGAAAATGTCTACAAACCACAGACTTGGAAGGAGACAGTAGTAATGTGATGCAGAATTTTCCTTAGTCAGGATCAGTGCATTAACCGTCTGGCTACTCTATTGTTGGATCAGTTCTGCTTGGATTAAACTCAAAAAGGTTTGAATTTGTCTTCTACATCTGTCTTATTTCAAAGAATAATTGTTTATATAAAGTGGAGCACCATCATTAGTTAAGAATGAGAATAAGGGTCAGGTTCATTCATCTGAGGTGCGTTTTCAAGACCATCTGAGCTAAGTTAGTGTGTTATGTCTTTGGCAGGGTTTACAGATTATAATACAGGACTTGGAAGAGTCTCATGATCTTCTGGAGCTGCACCTAAAAGCTAGATGGGAGATCTGTAACTTTAAATTATTGCCTTGATATATGAAAGGAGGGATGAAGAGGATGCCAGTGCAGTAGGTAGGCTGCACTCCCAATCCTCTTTAGTGGCCTTAATCCTTCAGGATTGGATCTGCTCAATATCTCTGAAGGACTGCTGCATTTTTATGCTGCTTTTCCCAGTATTTTTCTGGAATAGAGAAAGCTTTCCCTAGTACTTATTGATGTGTAAACTGTTTCTTACTTTCCTGAGGGTGGAGATGTCAGTTGCCAATCCAGTGCCTGGGGTGTGCATTTTCTGTTTATCTTTGGGCACTTTGCAAAATATGCTTGAGATTTTAACTCTTTTTTAAGATGTTTCTAGTGCTCTCATATTACTCTGTTACACACCCCTTCACCCCCAGGAGAGAAATGCTTTTCTGTTATTCAGTTACCTTGAAGTCACTCTTAACTCAAGCTAATTCAAGGTCTTTTGTCTCAGGAGGGATTAAACCCCTACTTTGATAACTCAAGATACATCTTGCAATGTGAAATGTTTTTTCTGGTGAATCTTATATTTAATGGTAATCTGTACTTTAACAAAAATATCTGACACAGAAGTCTAAATGGATGAATGGTTGTAGCTAGTTAATGGATTTTAATTAAAAACAGGCATGATAGGTGCTGTCTTCAAAATGACAATGGACTTGAGGTGATTTATCTGGAGAATTTTCTTCTAAGGCTACTGTAAAATGTCCTAATATCTTTGTGCCACTTTCACCTACTAGTACTGCGCATCTGAAACTAACATCAGGAATTGTCTAGGGACATTCAAAACCCACCTGGACATGTTCCTGTGTAACCTGCTCCAGGTGGTCCTGCCTTGGCAGGGTGATTGGAATATATGAACTCCAGAGGTCCCTTCCAACCCCAGTGATTCTGTGATTCTGTAATACTACAGGAAAAGACTTAAATAAGGGATAGCAGGAGTTTGGGAGGAAGGGATTTTCTTTGAGTAAGGAACCTTAGGTAAAAAATGCTCTCCCTATGAGCAAGGGTTTTATCTAAGGATCCTGTCTTGTTTTGTACTTCTGTATGTGGGCATTCTGCACTGAGTTTCGAAAATCTAAATAATAATGAAAGAAGAACTGAAACCACATTGAGGATTAGTTCAATCAGTGCAGGCATAATTTCAGACTGAATATTAATTTTTGCTGTCCGTAGAAACAGATCCAAAATCATGGAATCCTGTCCTGAAGTTATTACTTGGGAACTGAAACATAATTTTTGATCAAGCACTTGTTATAGAGAAGCTTTTCCTCTGATTCTTTCTGGTTTGGAGGTGACAAGTCAAAATGAACCACTCTAAACCTCCTTTTGTTCATAACTGAGAGAATTTATGGGTGGGTCCAGTACTGACCACGATAAGGCTCTCCCACTCTTTAACTGCATGTTTATAATTCAAGTGTGCATGTCTACTTGATGCAGCATTTGGTGTCTGATTAGCATTTTGTCTTTTGTCTTTTCCTCATCTCTTATGTGCGACTAGCTCTATACCATGATCTTATATGTTATTGGTTGGTTTGGGAGTTTTTTATGATTCTTTTCCCCACTGACAAAAAATTGTTGTAGTTAAATTGCTTTTAGGTCAGGATTCCCAAATGACACCAGGTCCTTGAAAAATAAGCCTTCTGCAAAGGATTCAGTTTAAGTCACCAGAGTCAGAGACGAGAACAATGGGGAGAAGAGGTCCACTGGTTTGACTGGTGCAGACCTCAATCAGCCTGCAAGTGCCCAGAAGTCATCTGTGTCCTGAAGTCGTCTGTTTCCTGATCACAGATGATTCTGGAAAGGGATGACCAGAGTTTGCTGTTTTATATGGTAAAAGGATAGATATTAGTTTTCAAATATATTGAAAAGAACTGATCCATGTTTTGGGTCAAAAATAAGTTGGCTGTTCTTGACACTTAGAGAAGATAGATTTTAAAATGGTTCAACAATTAGTATGAAAAGGCGCAATTGAAGTTCATTTTAAAATCAATACCGATATGTACCTCTAAGTTTGATATATCTGTAACAGTATTTCAGGAGCTATTTCATATTCTATTGGTTTTATTTCCTTGGGCAGGCGGAAACTGCTGGAGATTTTGTACCTTTCTGTAACGTCAGGCCCTCTGCTTCTGTTTCCTTGATGAATAATTTTGCTACAGGAAAAATGATCAGATTTCTTTAATCAGTTTAGATGTATTCTGTCCCTTTGCCTAGCCTACTTTACTATGTGTGCTACCTTGGTATGTGTGTCTGAACTATTTTTCTGTATGGTATTCACTTACATGGTATTAAATACTACAAATTTCATTCTGCTATTTTCTTTTCCACTGTAATGGTGAGAAGACAACAACCTGGAAATATTTAAGATTGACTATGACCTGTAATGGAAAAACAGCCTAAGGAATGGGAAATTGCATTCAATTAAAGGTGCTCTTTCTCTAATTGATGGAGGCACATCTTATTGGAGCTATCCAGGTATGATCATTTGAGTTACTCAGACATTACATTGTGGTCTCCTGAAAACAGATCAATAATGTTTTGGCATTTGTTCTCTTCCCAGGGTAGAGAAACTCTGTGCCAGCTCCACTCATGGACAAGGCTAGCCAGCTTCCCGCTGCCATGTTCAGTCATCATAGTCCTAGTGCAGCTGTGTTTCAGTGAGGCAGTGTCTGCATCACCTCTGTTTGAAAGTGGTGGAAAGGGATTTTTCTTGCTCTGATAGTACAATATTATATTATCTTTTGTCTGATTTACTTACTGACACATTGACTTTGTTTTTCAAAAAAATCCGTATTTGTTGAAACTTTTTTATTATTTTACATCATACGTATATTTTTCTAAATTCACACAATTCATCTCTATCCTGTCATCAATAATATAGTAAATAAACTTGTAAAATATTGTCATCTAGTTAATACATACATACACTTTCCATTTTGAAACCTCCCTGTCTTGATTTGCTGGTAGAAGACTAATTTTGTATGCAGCCATGAAACGCAAGGAGCCAGGATTATTCTTTCCACTTGAAAATAAGAAGTTTTGATACAGCTTCTGGAACTAGGAGACTGCTTAATTTTCTTCATCACTGCTCTTTATGCCACACATCATAACCATAATCTGTTTATTTAAGGGCTAATTAGGTTTTCATTAGCAATTCCAGCATATCACTTTGTCAGCAGCAATATATGCTTTCAACACGTAGAGCTTCTTCTATATAAATCACTTTACCAACATTGTATATTGTTGAGTTACACCATTATAATGTTAAACCTTACATGCCTAGAAAAATTGAAACTCCCAGGAAGATGAATCTGTACTTTGTCTAGATGTTTTTATTCAACTTCATACTTGGAAATTAAAATTGGGAACACTCCACTAGGTTTCATATGTATCTCTGTGTTTACATATATATATGACAGTGTACACACACACATAGAGCTACAAATTAAGATAATAAATTTAACCACTGTTAATTTAAAGTCTTAAAACACAGGAATCCCAAAGATTAGGACAAAAGATTTTCCTGAACTTGTAGATGGGACCTGAAGAACAGTGAAACTGTGACTTGTTCAACCAATCTTTTTCACTACAAACACAAAACCTTCCTTAGAATGCATCCTTGGAGCTATATATGCCCCTAAGAGATGGCAGGAGCTGACAAGAGAGATGTTAATTGCATCATAGTGAGATGTGGAGTCAGAACAAAAGAAATAGGAGTAAAAGGAGGATTCCGATTTCTGAGTTTTCTGACAGAATTTGAATTGTCTTTGGAGTAGAGGCAGAAAATCACTGTTTGAGAGGCAGTGGCATGTTAAACGTCCTCAAGTGCCTTGGGATTTGGCAGGAGAAGAGGTATTGAAGATGTAGACAGTTTCTGGTGAGACGAAATGTCATTGTAGATTAAGGACTTCAGCAGAAATGGCATCAAATCTGTAGCACAAGCTTGGCACTGTACCAAAATGAGAAAATAGTTTGCTGATACTTTTTAATGAAGGGAGATTTTAAAAAAAAAAAAAAAAGTTGAAATATTAAAACCTATTCTGACAATAATACAGCAAACCTAGAAAAAAGAAAGGAGTTGAGTTTGTGGTGGGGCTTCTTTTCTGCTACTGAACTGTATGCTTGTAAAGACATACTGTCTTACATATGTTATACCTTCAAAATATGCTGCACAAGTTCAATTGACTAATTCTCTAATACACTGAAAGAAAAGGACAGAATGGCAAGTAGCAATGATGCTTTTGTAACAGCACTCATGGTTATCAAAGCATTTTATTTTCATAGAATCCCTACAAAGGAGCTAATATTTTCCTGAGGGAAAGAAATTAAGCTGGACAATAACCTTCTTGGTCATAACGAACTGACTTGGGGTTATGGTGAAAACTCTAAAACATCCTCCTGACAATATTGTCCAAAGGTGTGTGTATTGTACACTATTAAAAGAATAACATATCTGTCTCAAGAGCAATGTGTGGTTGTAATATAATATTTCTCAAAACCAAAATGAAATATATTGCTAATGCACTAACAGCCAAAGTAGAATAAAATTAATTTGCATGAAAAGGTAGGTAGTTGAATGTGAATTGGCTGTGTCATGAAGATTTAGGCCCAAAGGTCTGATTGATAGTTGCATTTTACAGGTTTTATTTCTAGTAAATCATTCTGCTTACTGTTGTGGCTTTTTCTGCTGCCAGGTGTAGGTTTCTCAGTGGTGTTTGAAGAGTGAAAACAACTACACAAGACATTTAGTTTAGTTAGAAATAGACAATCTTATTAAAAAACTCCCCAAGCAACAAATTGGATAGAAAATCCATTATTATATAAAAAGGAATAGATAATAAAAGAATAAAAGGAAGAAAAAAGAAACATTAAAATTAATTAAAATTTATTCATTAACTAATAAAATTAAAGCACGAAAAGTGAAATTAAGCCAGTTTAACGAAATGAAAGACTTTGGAAAAATGATAAAATTAAGCATTTGCTTCAAATTCTGTTCAGTTATGATTGCCAGTTTATAAAAAAAGAAACCAAACCACAGCAGTATTAAAATGGTCAAGTTTCTTACACACATTATTCTGTTTATGGAGAGCTTGTGAATATCAGTTATTCCATAATTAAATAGTCTGCCTTTTTAATGCTCTATTACATCTCATTATTATTTAATTTTGTTGCCTCTTTTAGGCTAAATTACTTTTCCTCCAGTGATTAGTAAAAATATATCTGCATTATTCATAGATTTTATTATTAAAAAAACCCCAAACAAACAACTTTTCTGTGTTTAACTCTTATTTGCACAAAAAAATTCTAAAGCTTTTTTCTGGGCTATAGCAATGAACTTTAAATCCTAGTTTTCTAAAGTTGTTGCCCTACCAACTCTAATCACATTTGTTAAATGTTTGCAAAATCTGGTACTCTTCCAAAGTAATTTGTTAAGGTTTCTTCATCTTGTAATCATTTCCCTGTTATTCTCACACCAGAAAAGGTGCCATTCAGCAAAAGCCATGTTTACTTGTGAAGAGGAAAAAATATTGGAGCTTCCTGCTACTGTTCGGTTAACTTGAAAGCTAAACATGGTTGAAAGTCTATTCTGGAAATTTAGCTTTCTACTTATTATGGATGTTGTTTTCATTACCATCACCATTGCTACAGTCATGCCATACAAAATACTCTTTTTCTGCTGGATACACAGAATTATAAGTGCAGAAGATAAATTTATTTTTATAACTGTGACTGGTAACCAAGGTCTTTGCTGGCAGGTGTTCATTCTGTGATGATGGAGCTTGTTGCCAAATTGTGTCTTTTTCCTGGATGCTGCTAGTAAATACTCCATACCGCTGTACAGGGTCTATGCTGTCTTTGTTCAGCTCATCAGGAAGGTCTCTCTCCTCATCCCAATCACTCAACAAGTGGAAGTCTCTCCTTTCTCTCCATGTTAAGTTTGGAATGTTATACAAACATTATTACAGTTCTGGTTCCTGACTTATGTATGAAACCATGAAAAAAATAACATTCGTATGTCAATTAAATAACCTGCAGAAGGAATTGTTTGATCTGTAAAGCAAGATGAGCTGTGTGGAGCTCATGTGTTGAGCACCCAGGTTTCATATCACAAAACTTTCTATTATCTTCATTCCTTTGTAAGAGTTTAAACAAATTGATAATACTAGTACTACAGGTAAATAAATTACCTTAATTTTCTCTTGCTGAAATTTCTGGAATAGGCAAAATTTCCAGGAGTATTGGTTTTGTAAGTTGCAGGTTGACATGTGCTGTTGTCTTCTTAATAGAAAAATGCAAATATTTGTTAAAAGTAACCCTACTTTAAATCAGTGCCTTGAGGCACATCTGCTAGAAGATCTGTGATGAAACATGAAGACTGACTACTGTAGTCTTTCCTCTGTTACTTTGGGCTTAGACTATTGTTATGTTACATTTAATGTATTTCAGAGCTGTGAGATTTGGTAGCTCCTCCTCACATCTATGTTATCGGTAGCACCTCAGGTTACATCTTGATGACTCCTCTTGACAACTTGCATCACCTCTTTGGTGGTGTAAGTCTTCTCTAGGAGTGTTAGGTTTTTCCTGCTGCACAATTGTTACAGGTGCAATATGCTGCTCATGCCCCATATTTTAAATAATCTGTCACCTTTTGGTGCTGATTTTTGTTCATGGCTACGGTGTTTAATTACAGTCTACACTACTATAGATTAAAAGCAGAGGAAAGCAGACTGTAGATTATCTGGGAGCAACTTTGGCCAGCAGATAAATGTGTAGCTGAACTAAGTTACTCCAACAAAACCAAATAAGTAAACAAATAGTCTAACAAACCCCATCAACTGTAATCATGGTTTTACAATGGAAGTTGCAAGCAAAATATTTAGATTCTATATTCTACCCATGAGGCAAGATGAGACCACATCCATTACACATTTATAAATCTTTCAACTGAAGTATAGAAAGGCAAATACTACCACCCTGAGTTACCCTGACTTAGATGAAGCATCCAGACTAGAAGAACCCAATAACATGAGTGTATTTTCAACACAATGCTCCACAGAAAAGAACTTCAGTTTTCACAGGAGTCATTAACTTTATCTAAAATACTGACAAGGAAACTAGTAGAAGAAAAAAAAAGTTATTGTTCTCTAATGTCTCCCTGGAAATGTTTTTTATCCCCTTCTGACTATTACCTTGCAGAATAGCATTGTACTAGGTCCTGTAGTAATGTATAGTCACTGTTGAAAAATGGTTTTGGTTTAGAACAGAAAGTGCCATATTGCACCTTTTAGTGTTGAGCATGACGTTCTGTCAGAGACTATAGAATCATAGAATGGTTAGAGTTGGAAGGGACCTTAAAGATCATCTTGTTCCAATCCCCCTGTCACAGGCAGGGACACCTTCCACTAGAACAGGTTGCTCAAAGCCCCATCCAACCTGGCCTTGAACGCTGCCAGGAATGGGCCATCCACAGCTTCTCAGGGCAGTCTATTTGAGTGCCTCAGCACTCTCGTAGTGAAGACACATTTCCTAATACCTAATCTGAATCTACCCTCTGTCAGCTTAAACTCATTCCCCTTTGTCCTGTCGCTACATGCCCTTGTAAAAAGCCCCTCTCCAGCTTTCTTGCAGGCCCCCTCTACTTACTGAAGGCTGCTATAAGGTCTCCTGAGAGTCTTCTCTTCTCCAGGCTGAACAACCCCAGCTGGTAAAATGATATTGTAAAATTCTTCTGTTTGGTTATCAGGCAGATTCTTGGGCTGCACCTTCTAACCCACTCCAGAGGAAGTGCACTAGATATTGTCTACAAACTAAAGGCACCTTTACAAATTTTGAAGCACGAGGCTATTGTGTGCACTTACAGCTTGACTTGCAAGGGAATGGTAAACAATAGCTGACATGACGTGGCCATTCCAAAAAGGGCTTGTTCAGATAATCAGTTACCATGAAGGATCTACACCTCCATTACAATTCTTGAGGGAAGGAGTGTATAGAAAGATGATGGGGGTGAATTTTTATCAGGATTTTTATTCAGCACCCACAAATTACATTTTGCATTTGTAGTTTCCTACCTCCTTGATTATAAAAGCACATCCCTGCCTTCTCCCGTGGAAGGTCTCAGTGTCCCTCCATGAAGTTCCTCTGTCTTGGTCCTGTTTAATTACTTTTTTGTCACTCCCCTTTGTTGTTTTGTCTTGTGTTGTCCATCCGTGTGTTTCCATTTGCTTTTTTTCCCTTCTAGTCAAGAAAAAAAGGGTATAGCTATTTTCCCATCTCTAATGAATCCCTTAACACAGTGATGATTGATCATAACTGGAGTGCTACTTTTAACTACTGTTCTTTGCGAAGATGATCTTATAGACAGATGTATAGATGGTTTGCCATTAAAAGGTATTAGTTTACATGTATGATAATTTCAGCTGTAACAACTTCACAGTGTTCATGAGAATTCATAAGTTTTGCATGTGTTCCTCAAATCTTCCCTAGGCTCAGATGGCTTCAGTACAAATGTTTGCCGCTTCAAAGCTAAGCTCATGCTTAGATATATTTCCAGCTCAGGGCCTTAGTTAAGATATAGCAAAAGAGTGTAACGAATAAATGGAGCAAGGATGAAAAGTTTTAATAATTTATTGATTGCATGAAAATTGAGCTATTTTTCATTGCAATTCTATTTTCATAAAGCTTGTGTTTAACAGAGAAAGATACTCCTGACAGAGAAATCTTTTGTTGTTAGCTGAAGAGTACTTTCAAACTCTTCAAAATTTACTTGTTGGAGAATACTTTTTCATTAAATATTTCTTTATATGGGTGTTTTTTCAACAGTCATTATTCCAAGTTTTAATGTTTGTTTGTTGGGTTTTTTTCTTGTGGTTTTTAAATCTCATGTATTTAATTATATTACATTAGAATTAATTTCATAAACATAAAAACATCTCATATTTTGGCTTCCAAAAATAATATTATATAAATATAATTAGAAATTATTGGTATTCCAAAGTGACTATTTGTATAATTTATTTCAAGATTGGTCATCTTTTAAACTCAGTAGTATATTTTGTACAATGTCATTATCCACATTAAGCTTTGATATTTAACATGAAAATAAAATCTCAGTTGCGCTCTTGAGGCATCTCAGAAATGAACAGTTTGCTTCATGTTACCAAGGAAACAGATCTTTGCAAAGATGTAAGGCCACTTTGATGTCATTGTAAACCACTAAAGTGGAAATCTTTAACGTTTGTCAACCTCTTGAGAGTAAGCAGTTTGCTCTAATCAAAATGAATATAAAATTATTCTGAGCATGTAGAAATGCAGTATTCTTGAAGCAAGCATGCTCACTAGTAACTGCATATCTTTTTCTCACAATGATTCAGGACCAAAAATAAATCTGATTACACTTTATTGAAAGATAGATGGATATCCAACCCTACATATTCCTGGAATTTTTGTTCCTGAAAATTTAAAATGGCACATATATAACAAGCTAAAAACAGTATGCCATTCAGTTCAGCTGCATACTGTAAATTGCTCAAGAGGATAAAATCTGTTTATTTTTGAATTTGCTAAGAATAAAATGATTGGAACATAGAGGGGAGTGGGAAAAACAACCAATACCTACTACTGTTCAGGGCTGCTCTGTGAATGTGGAGAACAAGCAAAGTCCCTTTGTATGAAATGGCCTCACAGGAGTTTGTGCTTAGGGAATGAAAAGATTGAGCAAATCACAAAAATAGTAGAAAAGATCTATGTGGGGAAAAAAAAACAAACCCAAAGCCAAACCCCACAACTCATTTGAAATATAAAGCCATGTTGCTGTGAGTATGGAAGGTCAGTTTCTAGTTACCTTTCCTACAGGAGTTGAACACAATAACAATAAAATCCTACACTAAGACCACTAGCTGTTTAATGCTTCTAAAAATAATTCTCTGGCTACAATAGCTAGAAAGGGGTATGAATACACTTATCTTAAGGCAGCATTTTGTAGTTGGAAATGTGGACTGCAAAAATGAAGGAAATGTTTGAAAAATTAGCATCACTTTGACATCTCATGAAACCTCAGAATCTTTCTGCTAGACTATGCTGCTTTCAATGGAAACAGCTGGATTCGCGATAAGAGCGAAGAAAGCAATAAGGCTGGAAAATACTATCAGAGAATGGAGAAGTGATGTAAAAAGAAAGAGAAAGAAAACCAAGGGAAGTTTCCAGGATGAACAGTGGAAGCAATGAAAATGAATGAGGCTTTAGAAGATATAACCTGAAACCATCAGCTATAGAAAACTGGGAGACATCCCCAGATGAGGCAAAAATAAGAACCAAGCAGAATCAGAGATGAAGTAAATGAAAGATATCAAGAACTGATGGGAGTGGAATGCCCTTGCTTACCAAGACAGTATGGCTGATTGTATGTGATAGATTCTGTCTATTGTCACCTGCTCCCTTCACTTTTCAACCTCCTTGTTTATTTTGTTAAACATAAAGACAGGACTGCTAAAAAGTTATCCCCTTGTTAAGTACATTCTGCTAAATTAGCACCTGAATACGAGTACTATTGTGTAGCTCATTATATGATTAGGTGACTGTATGCTTCTGTTTAAGTAATACATTTACATCCCTTCAATACCATTACCAGTATTAGGGTCACTGTATTTATTATCACCACAGTCTGACCTTACAGATAGGTTAAGGTTAGTATCAATACTGCTTAACATCCTTATCTATTTATGAGAACACTTACTCTTAAAAATACCTACTACCTCATTTACACATACTCCCAAAACACTGGAATGTTAGTCATATGGCCTGTTACGTTAAAGACAAATCATTACATATGTTTCCTTTATACTCTTACATCTGCTGTAGCCTCCTGACAAATTCAAGCAACAAAGTCATGACTCTACACAACAGGTTTATAAATTTCATTTTAGCCATATACTACTACACATGTAGGAAGTATTTCTGAGACAGATAGAAATACTACTGCCACTCTACTTGACACTGATAAAATAGCATTTTCAATACCATGTGTATGATAACTCCAGTTCAAGAGGTACAGAAAGCATACGTTAATATATATTAGAAGATCTCAGTTTCAGTAGCCAATAAAAAAGAATGCTCCAAAGACATATTTATTCTTTATAGAAAAATTGGGAGTGAAAGACAAATGACAAAGAAGAAGAAAAAATATATATTCTCCAGGGCAGTGGTGACATATAAGCAGAAAGGAACCGTTGATTTAAAAAAAAATAAAATCTTAGGCTGTAAATCAAAAGAATGTTCCAGATACCAAAGGCAAAAAATTCTAAGATAGCCTTCCTACAGGCATACTGGGAGCAAATGGTTGGTGAATTTTACAGTGTATCTTGGTAAGTTTCTTAACCAGATTGTCTACAATTGCAAGAAAGGCTTTTTGATATGTGAAATCACTTTAAGCCTTTTATTCCTATTTAATATAGGAATCTGATTGGAAGGTGTGCAGAAAATCAATGGGTGATCAATAACATATAAGAAATGCAGGCTTTATAAATGCATACACACATACAAAATGTCTACAGTATCTGCTCTGTTCATCAGATATACATACACTGAGCTGTATGCATGAAAATATAATTTCCATCTTGCAAATTAACATAAACACCATGAATGCACAAAATGTACTGAATTTTAAATACATAAATATTGGCTGGGGTTTAGCCCAGTTTTAGCTGTTTAGAAATTAGATGTCTAGTTTAAGTCTTGGCTCCTTCTGGGCTCAGTGTAGGCAGCTCTGGCAACATATTAATCCCACCTGCCTTATACATCTATTTTAGGGTGAGGTGAATTGTTTATTCTTTATCCTTTATCCTAACCCCACAGTCTTAACTGGCTAGCTTAAATTAAACATGTAATTTTAATTACTGTCGTAAATCACTAATTTCCCTCTGTAAAAGGAACTTTTGAAAATCACACACAATTTTTAGTGGCAGTAGTTTATTTTTACTAATGGTTACTCTGCTAGGTTTTGAGTTAATATCCACAGTGAGACACCACAAACTACAGTCAAGAAAGCTCTGCAATGAATTAAACATTTCAGCTGTGTGGGATAGAGAGAGGACTAACTTAGAACTCCATACTACCTGGTGCAGGCGACATGTCAGCAACATCCAGAAATCAGCTGAAAAGTTTCTGCTAATAAAGATTCAGCCCAGCATAAATCCTTAATTAGCTTCCCACTAGCCAGCAGGCAGTTGACCACCTACTTTAATGAGCAGAGAAGAGACCCTTGTAACATGAAGCGTATCACACACCTCTCTGTTAATGAGGAGTGGTTGGAAGAATTTGCTCCTATAGGAATGACAACTCGATGCGAGCTGCGTATCTGAAGTTCATGTTTTCCCCTAATTCTGGAGGAAGGCGGGCACTGTGATAGGATCATTTCTTACAGCTCTGCTTCTATTCTGACAATAAAAATGCCTCCAGCCAGAGGTGATACATGTGCACCAGACTATGATACAAGGTAGTTCATAACAACATATAAAGGCACTTCTCCCCTTGGCTGACTAATATAAACAGTCAGTGATTCTATAGAGGGACTACTGGTAATAATAAAGGGAAGACAACACTTGGCATGGCTTGTTTGCAGAGGAATTCCAGTCATATAATTTGTCAGTCACCAGCCAGTACTTTTTGCTAAATATATATTGCTTGCAGCTTGCACAGAGTATAGGTAAAGATGGTGAAACATCTATCAGTCAGACCCTTTTGAAGCTGTATTCTGAAATGTAAACAAACAAGATATTCTGATTTCCATGTACACATATGTACAGCCATGCCATGAATGCCTGCAGGTAAACAGTCTCCCAGAATGAGTCCTATCCTATGTTCCTCAGCGTTTTCACGGGTTTCATCTTGATTTGCACTGCAGTGCTGTCCTTTTTGGGTAGGGAGCCTGTGACACATTCTGTCCCTTCTTTTAGCTGCTGTCTTGGTTTCACCTGAAATAGAGTTCATTTTCTTCCTAGTAGCTGGTAGCTGTGTTTTGGATTTAGTGTGAGAATAATGTTGGTGACACATTGATGTTTTAGTTGTTGCTAAGTAGCACTTACCCAGATCAAGGACTTTTCAGTCTCCTGCTCTGCCAGTGACGAGGGGCACAAGAAGCTGGGAGGGAGCACAGCCAGGACAGCTAATCCAAACTAGCCAAGGGGTATTCCATACCACAAAACGTCATACCCAGTATATAAACATTTGACTGGGAGGGGCTGAATGTTGCTTCAGGATGGATTGGGTATTGGTCAGTGGGTGGTGAGCAATTGTATTTT
Organism: Nestor notabilis; assembly: GCF_000696875.1. Taxonomy (NCBI): domain Eukaryota; kingdom Metazoa; phylum Chordata; class Aves; order Psittaciformes; family Psittacidae; genus Nestor; species Nestor notabilis. Next base: position 44,936 of record NW_009924108.1, on the reverse strand, counting down.
TCATCAATTATGTTTCTTGAGTTTTATTCCTCTTTCTCTTTTTCGTATTATTATTATTAATAATTGTATTCTACTTTATTTCAATTATTAAACTGTTCTTTTCTCAACCTGCAGGTTTTACCTTTTTGTGATTCTCTTCCCCATCTCACTAGAGGGGCAGGGATGAAGTGAGTCAACAGCTGCCTGATACTTAGTTGCTGACTGGGGTTTAACCACAACAGCTGCTTTGTGCTAGTTTGCAAGTGAATTATAAAACTTTTGCATGTTAAGGGCAGATTCTCTTACCATAGGAAAATCCCTCATTATCATAAGACTGCCACTATCCTCTGTTTCTCCCCTGTCTTGTTTTTTTGTCCTATGGTAACGGGTTTGGACAGGAGAAGTTCAAACACCATGGAGTTCCTAAGATCCCCTGTCAAGGTTTCTCGGCAGCTAAGGGTGCCAATAGCATGGGAGTCACAGTTTATAACACCTTCTCTAAGCTCATACTGATGGTTTTCAACTGGAGTTTGTAGGTATTATACAGGAGGGTTATTGGCCATTTGGAGGTTCTTTCTTCCTTGTATTGACCATTTTATGGCTTCTTACATGCAAATTATTCACCCTCTATTCCCATTCCTGTAGAGGAAATGCAGAAACTCTGTTTCTAGGGAGATACTACCTGCTGCTGTAACTCCAGGGTGGCAACATAAAATCATAAATGCATTTCACTGTAAAGAAGAAAATTGGCTTTAGGCTTTTTGATTTCTAAATTCACGTTCTAGACTGCTCTATATACAAGATTATAGAGAAGAGGTAAAAACCATGATGTCATTTAAATGAAGTAATGCTAGCTGTTGCTTGGTTTGAGTTCTAAACTGCAGATCCAAACAATCAATTAGTGTTGAAGTGGAACATCATGTTCCAAGTGCTAAAATAAAAACATTACAAAACTACCTCATTTTAAAGCAACAATCTGTAATTTAAAAGTGAGTGGATCATATTTTCTTAGTTGTAATTCAGTCACAGCTCTGCATACCTGCAACAGCAATGAAATTCCAGAAATCACTAGCACTTCTTAACCAGTAACACTTCACTTAGGTCTGTGCATTGTAGCTTCAGAAAACAATATCAGATGCCGAAAGACTTGCTGATTTATTGGGTCCATTATTCTCCACCTAGTAGTGTACTTTGTTTCAAATGTTTTTGAGGTATGAACTACATTTAACAGATAAGCTGTTCCACAATACAGATTTTTCTAGCTGAAAAAAACACAAAGAGGAGAATCTCAGTAACACACCAGCAGGGTACCATGTGAGCATTTTTGATTCTTGCAGAAAAGGAAGAAAAAAGAGGAGAAAAAGGATGAAAAAAAAAAAGAGAACAGGAAAATACTACTGTAAGTGTAAGGTAATATACAGCATATTAACCAGACAATCTTTGTGCTGAAAAACTAGTGTACAGAATGTCATGCAGAAAGAATCAGATGATGCTAAGGAATGAAGTTACAGAAAGAGAATAAATTTTAATGAAGCAATTTGAATAAAATAATAGTGAAAAAGTAGTGTATTTTGCATGAAGGATTTTTGTTCCAACAAGAATTGCTGATATAACCTTCACCACATGAAACCTCTTCATGCAGAAATAACATAAAAGAGGAAATTTAATGTGATTAGTGACAAAGGATAACTTTAAGCTACTGGTATGATGTGGATTATAAAAGGAGAAATGTAATCATAGTAATCCAGTGAGATATTTCTAGTGCAAACAGAGAAGTATAAATTACATATAAATGGATATAAACTGGCCAGGAATAAAAATAAGTTAAAACACCCAGAAGGTTCTTTAAAAGATTAGATGGGTTCATCATCTTCTTATGGAAGAAGCAGAAAACAATAAGAACGAAAAAAAACCAAACAAGACTGGCTTTAAGATGAAGATGTGTAAATTAATGAGTGTATAGACCACCATTGCAGAATAATAAATTACTAGATCCAAAGATTAAGGAGATCCCTTTAGACATATATCTGTATTTTGAGGAAATGGGAAAATATATGCTTATATATCAAAAAATTGCCACACCTTTATTCAGCATTTTGTGCACTGCACCTGGAGTATGATATCAATATTATAAGGTACCTGAGGATGAATCAAAGACAATTCTTGTGTCTTGTCGTTCAGAATGGGATAATGGAGGCCTTGGGACAAAATTGTTACAATTATTGTTGAAATTGTTCCTAGGAGATGGTCTATTTATGCTGTATTATATGAAACAACAGATTTCTACAACCACAAAAAAAAAAAAAAAAAAAAAAGAGGCTCTATTTAGTCAGAAAACTTCTCAGTTCAGAAGAGCATCTTCAATTCTGCAGGTAGGCTTAGACTCTTGAGACTTTTAAGGTTGCACAGGATGCAACAAACAATGAAGAAATGAGGAACGGAGCCTCTGGAACATGGTGTTTCAATTACATTAAAATCCTGAATCTTCTTGAGAATTTAGATGTTTCAGAAACAAAGGTCAGTCTTTTATTAAAATCACATTCAATTCACTTTAGTCCAGTTGAATAGAAAAATGTTACAAATTTAATCAAACTTATTTTTTAAAATAAGTAATTGAACTATTGAGAATGCTTGGGTATTTCAGGAAAAGTTCACCAAATAACGTAAATTGACACCTCTAAGCAAGTTTGGTGAAGACAGCTTTTTTTTCGGTGATATTTTATAAAGGTCAGCATTCAGAAAGGATATGAAGTGAAAAACTAAAATCTTAATAACCTCATAGCAGCTCCAAGTATGATAGAAGGTTCTAGGAACATAGCCCAAATTTCCACCAGTGTAGTCCATTACCCAGCCTACAGAAAGATCACTGGTTTGAGTACAGACTCATCTCAGACTCCAGCAAACCAACAGTTATACCAGGGCCCTGAGGGCTCCAAAGGTTATAATGGCCCTGACCAGCCTCACCTGGGGTCTCCCCACACCCTGCCCTAGGCTATCAGACCGTGATTGAGCTTCCTTTTAGAATAGCTGTGTCTCCTATTCTTTCTCGTCCTTTCTCCTTTTGCTCCTGATTGAGCTCCCTGGTTGGATGCTGGACCGTTATTACTACTTTGCCACATAGGGGGCTGTAGAGAGACCCTGTCACCTACAGCCAGCTCTGTCTTCTGTGTTCAGGCTTTTTGCATGACTTCAGGTCCCAACTTCTAGACAGGAGGAATCAGCTTGCTCTTACTGCTCCCTGAGGAGTTGTAGCACAGCAATGCACCTGATTTACAAGAATACCCCAACAAAACCAACATGTTTTGAAGCCTTTTGGAATTGTAAGAAATGCTTTAGTTTTATTTAAATAATGATCAGATAGTTTGGGACTGGGGTTAAATTTGTATACTTTTAATTAAAGGAGTAATGTTGGTTCAGCTTCTATTTTCTCTCCTTAGTACAGTATTGCCTTCTCTGATGTACAGTCCTGAACTCTTCTTAAGTCAGCTATTTTACTTAATTTGTCTTTAGACAAATTGGTTTTGGTTTGCTTGTTTGCATCTATCATTTATCTTTGGCTTCTACAAGTATTGAGCTATCATCCTTAGTACCATAGCAAATCTTATTTCAGATTTAAAACATTCCTGTGAACTGCAACAACTGTAATGTTTATAAGTTGCTGTTTCTACCATAACATCCAACAGGCTGCTAGTGAAGGGTATTGAAATGGATTAGGAGTGTATGTGTTATAAGGTTGAGACCTCATCTCTAAAAGTCTCAAGATTTTACAGGATATTCTGCCTTTAATAAGATCACTGAGAGGGTTTTACTGATTCCTCGGAGAGTTTTGGCATTTGATATTGAGAAATCCTTCAAAAAAAACCACATTGTGAGAAATATCAGGCAGGTGACAGCCCAAGACAACAATAGCATTACATGAGTGAAATTCATGTCTATGGCTGTGTTCCAGTTAAATCATGCATGTGTCCCAGGTTAGAGTTAGGTGGGGACAAACTGGCTGAAAATAAATCTGCACAGTATAAAAATCATGTTGGGAAGTGAAGGAAAAATTCACCCTGAGCAATGGAAGAACATATACTTTATGTTCTCTGCAGTCTTTTTCTCAAAAAATTATAGTCTTATTTCTTCACTTCTAAGTTATTTATATACCTACAAAGCAAATGGATGCTAATAATGACTAGCAGGAAAGTCTGTGAGTAGCCACACTCACCTTTCATCATTTTGATGCTTTGGGAAATGGTACTTTGGTTTGTTTCCTGAGTGAGATGGTTATTCTGAGCTGATCAATCCTACTATTCAGGTTACTGTGTTCAAATTCTGTTTTATGAAAGGCACCTGATTAATAATTAGTGGAGACACTGGAAGGACTGCCGCACAAGTGAATATTTGCTTTGTGTTTGTCTTCTCCCACACACAGGAAGTCTTTGTGGTTTAAATGACTGTAACGAATGAAAGTGTTAATGACTGAAATACAGATTCATCGCCATAGTCATGGGATAAGATGAATTAAAGCAAAGATTTAGTGCAAGTGCATTTTTTGTGTGTTTGTCCTGGTAGGCAGTGTGCTGGCAGTTTGTTTCCTCTAATCTTATTGCACATCATTTCTCATATTTCTAGTAAGAAGACAAGAGAGTTGTGACTGACTTGTAGATCTTTAGAGAGGCCTAAAGATACAACCTTTAATACCTTGAGACAAGGAAGTACAAATCTTTTAAATTCAGTTAGGCTTTGTGGCCTTGTAATAGATGACATTGAAAAAGTAGGATATTGTAATAGGTGACAGTGAGAAAGTATCTTGTGTAGATGTTTCATGATGACCAGCCAGAACTGGACTAGTGGTAGCTGGCTTGACGACGGGACTTTCCAAACTTGAAGTTCAGCCAAAGGGCAAGGTGGTGAAGAGGAAGATAATGAAGAAACGACCACCAGGGGTCCCAAAGGCCACTACCATAAGGAAGTGTGCATGTGGGAAGAATGTTCTAGAAATGTGATGTCATATGTAAGCACCTTCATAAATATGCATACAATGTAATGAATACGTATGATTAACAACCATATAATCACAGTTTGATGCTCAGACAGGACACGCTAGGAGGAGCTATCCCCCATGTTCCCCGGCGCCGCAATAAATAATACCTGCTTGTCAACTTAAAGCTTTGCTTTTTACGAGTTCTACAAACCATTCCTTTTCAGGTTCAGACATTGTCTTACTGCTTTGAAATGGTTACTGCTGCTGCCTAACAGATTTCAAACAAATTCACTGACTCCCTGTCTAAGTCTGTTGTTGCTTCTGAAGCACATTGTTTCCATGTCAAACTGTTATCTGTTATTAGAGTAATAGAAGGAAATGGAACACAATGGTTGCAAGTTTTGGAAGCTGTCACTTTCCTGTCATCATTACCTTTGATTTATTTATTTTTATTCTGGAAGCATCTCTGGAAAGGAAGGGTAGGAAGGAGAAGTCAGAAAAATGTCAGATCCTATCAAAAAAAAAAGATGATTATTAAACAGGAAGAAAGAAATTAAAACAGCAATTTAAATGCCAGTACCAATGAAAAGCTTGTTAATCTACACAGTCCATGACAAATAAGATCAACTGGGATAGGGGTAGCAGTGGAGGTGGAAGAGCCTCAATCAAGTCACAAAGCAAAAATACAGAAGATAAATTTTCACATCTGCAAGTTATACAGCTCTTCTTTGTTGTCTACAAATGTGACTGCAATTCACATGTGCATCTTTGGATGAAGCACTTCAGACAGCAGTGTTTAGCACTAGCTTCTTTGGGGAGGTCTTGGGTTTGTTTTGTTTTGTTTTGTTTTTAGTTCTGGGTTTAAATAGCTGTGCTACAGACAATATTTAAGCTAGCAAGTTTAAAAGTAGGTGCAGGTATGATTACTGAACTCTTGTCACAGAAAACAGCTTTGCAATAGGCTTTCCCTAGGACTGAAATCCCATTTTTCTTGCTAGGAAGAATCCCTTTAACAGAATTCTTAAGGAAGTTTCCTTTAAAACTTTAAAAGTTGCAGACAAATATTAAATATTACCTAGAAACAAAATAGTGGACTAGTGCAGGGAAGAAGCAGAATACTGTACAAGTGTACTATTATTACTGTCTGCCTTTTCAAAGAGGTGTAATTGAAGTAAGGAAACATTTTCAAAGTCTCTGTGAACTGCAGGACTAAAATGATAAGAACTATTTAACATCTGATACAAAGGTCAAGCATTTAAAAAAGGTAAAATGCTTCCATATGATGACTCGGTAGGAATGTGCTAAGGATGACTGTTGGATTTGGTTGTCTATTACAAAGAAAATAAAAATCCCAGAGCTAATATTGACCCCTTCATAATTGCCTCAGTAAGAGCCTTTCCATTAATTTCAATAGGAATTGGATCTATCCTTCTACTCTTTAGACTAAGCAAGGATACCAGTCAGTCTTTAAAAGCATGATTTATGCTAAATGCAGACTGAAGAATGTCACAATTGGAGTGTTTCTTTGTTCTCAAAATAGAGTGTCTTTTCAGACAGAAAATACAGAATGCACAGTCAGTAGCAGCATTGGATTCATGCTTGCATTAGTGTTGCTCACTTCTAAAGATGTCAGCTCTTAATTGGCCAGAATATGCTACTGAAATGGGCAGCCAGACTCCCTGGTTGTAAGTTAGGATAACATCTGCCTTTTCAACTCACTTTGGCAAAGGAAGCATGCACAATTTTTTGTTATTCCAAAAGCCCTTGAAGCATGAAGAACATGACGTTCCATTGAACTGAAACTTCCTCGTTCCACTGATGCTCTGAAAAGTTGATTTATTTTCTTATCTCTTTTCTCCCTGTTGCCCACCCCTCCTCTCCCCACCCCTTCTTTTTTCTGTCTTTGGCAACTTTGGTGAAGCTTTTAAAGTTATTTTGAGACAATCTTCTCTTAGTTTTACTGGCTAGAAATTTTTGCTTCTTACCTTATTTAAGGTCTCCAAACCAAAGCTTTAATAAAACTGAGAATGTTCTTTACACTCCAAATTATGTATGTATGACATACTGCAATTAACATTCAAGCAAGCTGTTTGTATACCTTTCAGTGACACTTTAGAAACAGAATAGCTAGCTCCTAACATCATTTAAACAGATTATTTCCCCCCCCCCCCCAAAGTGAAGAATCATTCTGGTTTTCTATTAGATTTTTTTTTCCTAAATATAGTTTTGAATATGTTTCTTCAACAAATGCAAGTTTAATTTTGGTGAGGTTTTGTAACGTAAGATAAACCAAAGGGTTGAACAGAGCAGAGGAAGAGAAGGTAAAATGGCCAGATGTGCCATGAACCTGAAGAAAGACAGCTGGAAAAGAGCATTGATAAGAGCAACTAGTTGCAATGAGGCATATGCAATGAAACCCGAAGTACTGGAAGTCCTGAATGCTTCCAAAGGTATTTTGGGATCTGCTCTAGCTGCTTGTAGTCCACCTAGCTGCAATGCTGTGCTGGTCCCAACATCTACTACCTGTGTCTTTCAAGGAACAATGGCCCCTTTAAAAATTTGAGGCCAGGAACAAATCCCTGAATTGTCAGGGATGGCCAGCAGGTCTTTTTTTTATTTCCCCACTTCTATCCCCCTTTCTTCTAGTCTAATTTGGATCAGTTAGACCTTGTGAGGACACTCTCTACACACCACTTTTTACTAAAGGACTAAAGGTTGGAACACAGTGAACTTCCAGCTGAGGCTGAGCTGCAGTATTTCAGGTGCTGCAGTGTTTTTGAAATGTAAACTTCCAGAAGTAACAGAGGACAGTGTTCTTTATGGTATAATGTTATTACATGTGACATTTCTATGACAGAGCTCTTTTATGCACTTTTAGCCTATGGCAATATGTTATGGGGAGAAGAATTCACTGACATATCCAGGAAAAGAAAGCTGATGCATAAAAAATTGAAATGACAAGGTTGACAAGGTTATTTCATAGCTTTTGTTGCATTATGATAATAATAAACAAATTGTTAAACTGCCTGTAAAACTTAGGATAAGCAATGCCTTTTTCTCTCATGTTCTCTTCAGTACACTTTAATATTAGCTTTTGAATCTTGTGCCTCCCAGTAGAATAAAATGAAACATTTTGTAGCATGGTCACTAAAAATACCCCTCTCTGCAGCTGCCATACTTGTGGTCCTGACATGCTTTTTGATTTGATTTGGGGTTTAGATTGTTTATGTTACCATCCTGCCCTTTGAATCCAGGAACGGATATTGCCACGCCAACGTCTTCCAGGGCTGTTTCTCTAGCAAGAAAGATTTTTCCTTTTGTGTGTATCCACACACTTTTCCTGCACCAAACCCACTGCAGTCATCACTCGCATTCCCTATCTTCCTGCTTTGGTGATCTGTCAGCCTTTCCTAGAAAAATACTTAACTGAAAATTGAAGCATACATGATCAGATCCTTCCATTACTAGTTTTGATATATGAAGAAGGTTCATGATGCTTGAAGATGCAGGCTATAGTTCTGATTAGATCTTTGTTTTTTGGTACTCAATAAAAACTATTTGTTTCTAATACAGTATATAAAAACCTAACATGGATCAGCATAGATCAAATTACTATGGATTTTATTCACTGAATTCTATAAGCCTTCCTAAAATGTTGCTAAACATTTTAAGTATAAAATTACCAGAAAAGCATAAATATCTCAAGTACATCATGTGCACAGAGCCATAGACTCTGGAGATCTAGTGGGTCTTTTCTTTTTTATTAACAATCTGAAAACCTATTCCATACAACACAATAGAAAACTAGCTAACTCATAACAAGCTTCTGAAGCACTAAAATGTATGCCATATCTGCCTTGTGCATGTAACATTTTGTAAATAAGTTTTTGATGTTGCTGTTGCTTCTTTGATCTTGTAAAATCCAGCACAGAGATCAGAATATGTTCAACAAAAGCTTAAAATATTTCTTTTCAAGTGATGGCATTCACACTGTATCATTAGAAATTTTTCCCCGTCACTAATGATGCACCAAGTGATGCATTCTTAATAGGGAGAATCAAATTCACTTAGGACAGATTTTGCAATTGAGAGGAAAGGTCAATAATCTTCAAAGCATCAGGAAACAGCTGTACAATACAGCTGCACAAAAAAGTAGGATTATTTTAAGTAAAACAATAAAAAGGTCACGTCTATTATCTGTTTCTGAACAGTCTCTTTTCTACTGCTTTTTTTCTGTTGAAAATTTTTTTATTGGTCTACATTCCTTAATGCAATTTCATTGATAGTTTCTAATCAGAAGATAGATTTATATTCCACTGTTTCCAGCAACCAATAATATTTTCAGAATTATCAAGTAGAAAAGATTGATCCGAATTCTTTTTATGTCAAATACTTAGGATGCATTTGAATTGTTCCTTTAAAATGAATTGATTATTGCTAGCTGAAGAACTATCTTTCTCTGTCTTAAGTCATATTTGAGACACCTTACCCAATCTTTTATTGCAATTGCCTAGTCTTGAGCAACATTTAAAAAAAATAAATTACAGCATATTGTAAAAATCTTTCATGTTTTTGTTAAAAAAAGGTGATGTGTTTGAGAAATGAACAGCACAGGAATTATGATTAGACTGACAGCGTTCTGATCTATGAACGTATTCTTTTCTCTTATTACTATTTCCATGTAATGAAGCCTTTGTTGGCATGGGAGTTGAGCAGGCAATTCATTTCAAATTAACTGAAGCAGCAGTAATAGCGCAGAATTCAAGGGGTCATATGCAAGTATGGTAGCTGAACTTTTTTCTTTTACCACTGACAAGCAGCCTGGTAATTCTACTATGAGAGTTCAGGTCTTAACTCATTTCTTCATTGGAATCCACTGAATGTTTTCAGTTTTATTTCTAATGGACATCATTACACATCCTCTGGAAAAATACCACCTCATGTAGTTCAGCACTTGGGCGTAACTGGAAACCATCTGTTCAACAGAGCAGTTTTAATCTGGAGACTATATTGTGTGGGGTTTATTTGGTTGGGTTTTTTGTTGGTTGTTTAGGTTTTTTTTTCCTTTCATAGAGAAAGGTTAAAATCACAGGTGTAGAATTCAAAGTAAAAACAGTTAGTTTGATTCATGGTAGTTCAATTTGTGCCAGACTGTCATTTTTAAACATCCAGATCTATAACCTAAAAACCAACCAACCAAAGAAAAAAAACACGCCAACCTTTTTTAGAATAAAAATTCATCTGGTAATTACTATTATATACTCACATGTAATGCCATTTTCTTAATTAATTTTCATATCTTTAAAATTGTGACTGGCAGATCCTGTGACAAGCTTTACCTTTTAGACTTCATAGTCAACACATCCTTTCTCTGCTTAATACATTCAATTCTGCTAGTATCTTTCACGGTAAGTCTGGGAAATAGTTTAGGTCAATGAAGCCCTTCATGACACACTTTATTCTGTGCTGTCATGTCACAGCTGTCCAGAAATGCCACTCTAGTTTTGCTTTCATTGCATTGCTGCCTGTTGTCTGCAAAAATTCAACAGTAAACTTCCTATAGAGTCATTTGTAGTAATGCAAGGAGCTGGGCTGGTAAAAAATCAGTATTGCAGCATCCTCTGGAAGTAAGTTGCTAGCTGGAGTCAGGTGAAAATGAATACTGAGATAATGGTTGCTAGAAACTGTCAATGATTTTTAGTACACTACATAGGACTTAAGGTAATAAAATCAATTGCACCAAGGGCCTCAGGGGTCTTGTCAGACAGCCTCTGGGAGCTCTTCCCAACCTTTGTATGTATTCATGCTCTCCTAAGGATGTCATAACCTTAGGCTACTATACAGCCATGTGTGCGTGAGGATAACTTTGTGCTCTGTTGAAGCAAGGAACACTATAGAAACCACAGAGATATTTTGCAAAGCTGTGCTGGAACACAGGGTGTTCATCCAAAGGGTGAAAGCTGTGAAAATTTCACATATTTGCTAAATAGGTCTTCCTTTGTCCACGTCAGTCAGAAAACGTGCCAACTGCAACAATATATATGGCACAGAGACTTCAAGGATATCGATGCCATTAATTTCTCACTAAGCATGGAAATGCCTGTAATTTGCCCAAAGAAAAATTGTAGGAAAATATTCATCCTTCATCTGTGCAACCACAGTAGTTCTGGGTATCCACTTTGACTTAGCAATGATCTAACTCAATGCTTTCCTAAGTTTATGGTATCTAAACTTCACATGCAGACTTCTGATTATCTTGACGTATTTTTTTCTCCACGCTAGCACTGTAAACAAAAGGAGATTTAGAAACGGATGAGTGAATATCTTGAAGCTTGGCTAACTTTCATAGGTACTTATGACTGATTTAAGAACATTTAGAATAGCAAGTAAATTTTAAATTTAGTGAAATTATTATTTATCTTCAACTGAACATAGAATATATAGTTACTGTAATAAATAATTTTTCAGCATATTTGTAAATATGGCATATATGTTAATATGGCAAATATTAAGCATGTTGTGGTATTTAAAGAAACATAGGGAGATGAAGCTGCATGCAGACCAAATAACTTTGGAAATGTGAAAAGTTAATATTTGACCAACAGGGTCACCTCCAGCAGTTGCACGTGAGCAATGACATACCTCTAAGGCATCATCATTATGACGAAATCCTCCAAGCTTTCTTCAGGAACAAAACATGCTGGGCTACCTCTCTAAAGTGCCTGTATACTAACTAATGCAGGCAGTATGGGGAATAAACATGCTGAGTTGAGATCTGTGTGCAGCCGCAGGTCTGCAATTTTGTTGGGATCATAGAGGTATCATAGGATGACTCCCATGACTGGAGTGTTTCAATTCGATAGACTTCTACAATCAGATGACTGGTCTGATAGATAAATGGAAGGAGAGCAATGGATATGGTCTATCTGGACTTCAGTAAGGCCTCTGACACCATCGGCCATAAGATCCTCATAGACAAGCTGTAAAAGTATGTGCTGGATGAGGAGACAGTAAGGTGGATTGAAAACCATCTGAATGGCTGGTCCCAGATGGTGGTGATCAGTAGCACAAAGACTAGTTGTCATGTATCCCAGGGTTCAGTGCTGGGTCCAATCCTGTTTCACATCTTCATTAATTACCTGGATGATGGAGCGGTGTACCCTCAGCAAGTTTGCTGATGACATAAAGCTGGAAGGAAAGAATGGTACGTCAGAGATTGTGCTGCTATCTGGTGTCTTGACAGGCTGGAGATATGGTCTGACAGGAACCTCATGTAGTTCAACAAGTGGAAAGTCATGCACTGGGGAGGAACAATCCCCTGCATCAATATATGTTGGGGGCTGCCCAGCTGGAAAGAAGCTTGGCAGGAAAGGAACTGGGAGTCCTGGTGGACACCAGGTTGCACATCAAACAGCAACGTGCCCTTGCCACAAAGAAGGCTAGTGATATCCTGGGCAGCATTAGAAAAAAGTGTTGTCAGCAGGTCGAGGGTGATAATCCTTCCCTTTTACTTGGCATTGATGAGGCCACGTCTGAGTCCTGTGTCCAGTTCTAGGTTCTCCAGTGCAAGAAAGACCTGGTCATACTGGAGAAAGTCCAATGAAAGGCCACAAAGATGATGCAAGAAACATCTCTCTTACGAGGAGAGTCTGAGAGAGCTGGAACTGTTTAGCCTGGAGAAGAAAAGGCTCAGGAGGAGACCTTATTAATATACATAAATACCTGATGGGAGGGTGAAAAAAAGACCAGTGTAAGCTCTTTTTAGTGGTGCCAAGTGACTGGACAAGATGCAGTGCGCAGAAACTGCTACACAGAATCCCTCTAAATATCAGGAAACAATTTTTCACTGTGAGGGTGACTGAGCATTTGCACAGGTTATCCAGGTGGTTGTGGAGCCTCCATTCTTGTTGATCATCAAAAGCTGTTCCTGGGCAATTGTATGTAGGTGGCTCTGCTTGAGGAGGAGATGGGACCAGATGACCTCCAGAGGTGCCTTCTAATCTCAACCATTCTGCAATTCTGTGACAATACTGCATCTGCACAATTTCTGTGATAGTGTGTTTACTGTAATGAAAGTACAATATGAGAAAATAAAATGTGATCACTCAAACAGACTATAATGAACCAGTGATTGAAATGATTATAGATAGCATAACAGGGAGTTAAAGTAGTTTTTCCATGAATGAGATCTCTAAGGAGTTTTGTTGCTGACAAGACTGACTTGTTGCATGCATCATAAATACACTGATTTGTAAGAAACTAATAGATTTTTGTAATAAAAATTGTTTAACATACAGCTTGTTGTTTGTATCATGAAGTATACAGTATTTTGTCTACCATTTTATTAAATTTTTGACTGTTGGGAGTGACAAAACCGATTACAAAGCATATTCAACTTTCTCTAGCAGTAACTAAAAGAAAAAAATAATATCATCCTTCAGACTCACTGTATCTTGTTAAAGCCCTATAAAAATGAGTCTTAATACCTTGCATAGGACAGTAGGGCTCAGGCATATGACTAAACCCCGTAAACATTCGTAGCTCTAATGGCATAAACAGTTAGGAAGTGTTTGTCCAAATACTTGCAGACAATTAAGTATGTTTCAAAACATGTTTTATGTTCCTTAAGTTGGGAGATAATTCACGTAACAGGGCAGGAACAGAAGGCTTGCTTAGAAAATGTAAAAATTAGTACAAGCTGCCTTTATGTCTTTTTATTTATGTATTTATGTATTTATTTTTCCTGTGTTCAGAGCATAACAATTTCCTGTGATCTCTTTGCTATGTAACAGCTTGCAGGACACTGAACAATAGTTATATGTTGCGTATCAGTAAGCAGATTTGGATGCAAGGAATCTAGATCCCGCAGCAGTTTAAAGCATAAGTGGTAGGGGATTAGAAAAGGAATAATATAGCACCATCCCTTTAAGTATTTAAGCAAGCTTGGATGCACAAAAAGAAAATTCTCTAAACAGGAAAAAGCCCCAGCCCGTATGTTTTTCACCTAGTCTTTCAGAACTTTCCCACAATTCAAGCACATTATATAATTTCACTGATATATGAGTGCCTATACTCCCATTCCGAATGAGATTTTAGCTTGTGCAAACATTCTGGTATTGCTAGGCTTTTTCAGCTGCTTTTTATTATCTGTTCAGCTATATCAAATTTTTGCTTCAAAGCACATAGACTTTATGCTCTCTCAATAACTTTCTTCAGCATGTAGAAGAAATACATGAATATGTGAATGATTGATTATTTCAGGATCAAGTATATGTCCCATTGCATGATTTCTGACCAGTTTTTAAGAGACTGAGTGCTTTTTGATGTTCATGTTACTTAGAGCTCTGGGCAACACCCCTCACTGTCATTCACAAGATGGATGGTTGTAACTGCTATTATATCTACTGCATGCAGTTTCCGAGAGTCACTGATATAAACGTTATATGGTTTATTGCTTCATGGAAAAATGAGCCTCTTAATGCAGCTTGGCTCTGGTTATTCTTCATTACCTGAAATACTGTGGAATAGCTTATATGTCTAATGAGAATTATAGATTCAGTGCAGAGTGTACAAAGTATAATTATCATTGTTTCCAGACTATAAAAGGGTCTTATTCATCATGTGCAAAAATATTCAAGCAACATAAGAAACTTTATTGTTACTTATGACACTGACTGCACAGAAAAGTACATAATATTAAGGAAGCAGCCATAAATCTTCCCATTTCAGTAGGTCTTTTATAAAACCTTTGTTTGATCATGAATGAAGGTGGTGCTCTGTATGGCAGAGTCTTGTGTCAAACGCAAATATAATCCGTTTTCCTCCCTCTGTTTCTGTATACAGTTATGTACAATTGACGATAACAAATAGGATCTTGCTTCCATTTTCCAGTAATGTGGTAAAAGAAGGATAGAAACCAAAATCTAAATACCTACTAAATGTACACAGGCTGCAGAACACTAGGAAAAATTAGATATTTTGGTCTGCTGCTTGAGTGGAGATGTTGCTGTTTAGACGTGGCTTTTTCTCCACTATAATATATGTTCAGAAATATGACTGTGCATATCTGTGTGCCATTCCATATGATTGCTTTTCAGATGAGAATAAATAACAGACAATCACCGTGTTCTAGAGTTATAGTTGGCATTATAGCCTTATCATAGAATTTTAGGAAAAATCTAGAGTACTTAAGTATCTTTATATATTCTTATATTAAAGTGGTACCAAAAAAAGCAGAAAAGTCTTACGAGAGTATTCTAGTAAATGTATTTACATTTGAAATACATGCCTGAAACAAATTTCCATACATTCAAATATGGGCAGCAGCTTTTCAGAAGGGTTAGAACACAAAGACTTTTAATTGTTTATAATCAATCACCTTCAGTTTAGTTGGGTTTCACAGAGTCAGCTATAGGATTTTTTTTATTTTTTATTTAGATTATTGTTAGTCTTTAACAGATGTTCTCAATAATTGCTGGAGCTAATCTCTGAAATGAAAAGCTGTGTAACTACCTTATAAACCCAGAATATGTGACTGTGTTGTTAGCACCCACAGAAGTTTACTGAGATTAACAACTTTGCTCTGTTGCTACCACAAAAATGAGAAGATGGTAACCTTCACCAGATGATGCTAAACGTCTCAAGTTTCTCATAGTTTTAAAAGATAATTTTCCTCTGATTTTTATACATGAGCTAGGCAAACAAAATAAAATTGCTTCAATGACTTAGAGGCCTGTAGTAAGTAAGAAATGGAGAGGGTTTTCCACCTAGTAGCTAGGGGAACCCAGTGTTTATGAAAGTTAAAAACCAGATTCCGATTTGAGAATTAATAAAAGAATAATCATAATAAAGCTTAAATTCTGTTCTATTCTATATGTGAATATTTATACTACACCAGTGAAAGGACTCAAACCTAAGCCATATTTTGCCAAGATGAGTGAAATAATCACTGTTTCTATTGTCATGTTTTGTCCTTGTGTTGCTTGCCATATGGCCAATGAATTATTCCATGGAATGATGAATGGCTTATTGGAAAGGGTATTATCAGAACTACCCAAAATTTTCTGTAATTAGGTAATTGATTTCTATCCATGCAGACAGGCATTAAATACCTCCAACATCATGCATCAACTGCCTTACTGCAGTGACAAGTTAGGTGACACGTAGGTGTTCTACTCCTATTCTGAGTCTGTCATTAAGTATTAAAATAGTTAATGAACATAGTATGACCTTTAAGGAATTGAAATAAAATAAATATAACTGTACTGAATTGGAGAATTTGTATGTGAATATGCTTTAAAGTTTTTAATTCCTCAGATATGCAGTACACATACCACGGATATATATAAAACCTTGTGACCTGGTCTACTCTGTCAGTAACATCAATAATAAGTTTACAGACCTTTCATCTTTCATGACATTAAGGTCACAGTTTCATGGATGATATAAAAAGGTATTTCTTTATTTTCTTTTTTATGATGTCTTTAGCTAGAACTAAGCTAAAGATTAGGATTGGGAAAAGTTTGGGAAAATACTATCTGTTCAGAATAACATTGACCATAGCATGGTAGAACTAAGAATGCTCTGCATTAACCTCATTGAAGTGAGTGAGATTACTTCTACTTGTTCCAGGTAAGAAAAAGCTCCAGGAAAGATGATTATGGATGATCACATTATCTGTTAAATGAAGTGAGGGCTTACACACAAACTAACAGGAGAGTGCTAAATCACTGAAACAAGGTAACATTTTTTGAGGATCTCTCCACTTTAATCTGTTTATTAAATCCTACAAGCACATGTACCTGCCTAGGTTTTCAAAATCTACAGTAGAAGAGTAACAAGAGTTATATTGGAGGAGGGAGGAGAGTGACAAAACAAAACAAAAACCTTAGTGGTTTGTCACTCAGATCTATTAATTTATCCCTAATTATCACAGAACCCCTTTCACTGGTGCTGCTGCTACTTGCATCACAAAGCACTATAGAAGAGATTTATATAACAGCCTAATAAATGAGAATTTCCTAGTGAAATTGGCTCTTTTTTCCCTCCTGTAAGCAGAAAAAAATGCAAATTCAGATAATAAATCTATAGAATGAAGTCACTTCACAGATGTGTTAAATCAAATTAAGAATGCTTTTATAATATTGAGCAAATGGCAGCTGTATGGAATTACTCATTTGTAAGCCACATCTATTATAGTTAATTTTGCTGACTTCAAGCACTTAATTTACATTTGTTAAACTAGCTAAATAATGTAGGAGGCAGTATGAATAGTGAGTTTGTTCATACTAGAATTCATCATGTAACTTAAAATACAACTGTTTCGCGCACTTCGGCATTTCCTTTTTTTCTTGATAGCTTTAGTGAATGAAATGGAATTGCAAAAAGTTAATCTTTAAGACTTATTTTAGAGCTGGAATATACTTTTTAAAGGACAATCAGATTGCTATAAAAAAAATCTGCCCAGGAGAACACAGAAGATACAAGAAAGTGCAGGGCTGTCTTAACTGTTCTGGTTTCAGTGACCTCAGAAATGGTCACAGATATCAATTGCTATCCTGTGGATTTCCCCCATTACATTGGTTTCTTTGGAGCATGCCAAATAGAATTTAAAAATTGCACAATACCATCAGTATTTGTGTGGCTTGTGTTGCAAATAGAAGGAAAAGACATAATCTTTCAGATTCTTTCTTCTAAGGATACAAGCATGTATTCATACTTTAGGAAGTTATATGCCACTGTTAGTTTGGGACTCTGCAGAAAGTCAGCCATATAGGTAGCAGGTAAGCTTCTCTTGATTTTGGTTGAAAATAACTCTGGTGCCAGAACTTTTTGAGAATACTCAGGTGCTAGCATTTTATTGACCTTGGCGGAAAAAAAGGGACTGGGTTTTCTTGTGCACTATTTGACCTGTTTTTTGAGATTGGCTAGAATGTGTAAATGGAAGGAAACCACATTAAAAAGAAAAAAAAAAAAAGCTCTTAATATATAATACATGAACTCTTATCATGGATTTTTTCTGCAAGAAGTTCTTCCAGCAAAAATACAGAGTTTTAGTAATTGCTTGACAGAGGGAAAAGAAAGGTGTCCACTAAAGATAGTATAAATTATATTGAAGTATTTGGTTAATGACACTGGATAGTTATCATCTTTGGTCATTTTTGCAAATTGCCTAGTAGAAAACTGAATATAAGAATACAGAAATACCCTGCAGTGGTTTGTGCAGTTAATAACTCTCAGTGTTTCTGTTTTCAAAGTGCTTTTTCAGTCTCTCTCTAATTCCTAGTATTTTACTAGGATTTGTGATTTGTGATTGCCACGAGGCACTGTGCTACTGTGTGACCGTAAGAGCTTCAAGGTTAGTCATGGAGAGTGACTTCAGAAGCCATGCTGATGTGTGAGGTTAGTGTTATATTGCCTTGTGCACCACTTGTTTTGAATTTCATCTGCCATCTTATTAATTTATTAACCAGAAAGATTGTCAAGCATTGGAACAGGCTGCCCAGGGATGTGGTTGAGTCACCATCCTTGGAGGTAGTTAAAAGATGTGTTGATGTGGTGTTTAGAGTTATGGTTTAGTGGTGGACTTGGCAGTGCTGGGTTAACAGTTGGACTCAATGATCTTAAAGGTCTTTCCCAATACAAACAATTTTATAATATTTATTGCCCACACTTTGTCTCATAAGGGCTTTCTGTAATTCTGCAGTCAGTTCTTGCCTCTGCTATAAATTTTATATTGTTATAAGAATAACGATACAGTTATGTATATTTTAACAGCTCCACTGTTGACTTCCTTTTCTCAGAAGTACTTCACCCACTACAGTTAACTATTTGCTGCCACCATCATATTCCTCTCTTTTAATTTTTTTCCTTATGCTAAACGCTATTTTTTTTATCCCATGGCCAACTAGTTTCCTTGGAAGCCCTAGTAGGCTATACCAAGCAAACTGCACGCATTCTTGCTGATCACTCAAAGGAGGCCAAGAACTTAGAACAGGACTTTCCTTTGCAGAATTCTTATTGTGAAATCCTATTGGCTCTTGAAAAGAAACTTGCATTTATCTAGTTCACTAATTCTGTTCACTCTAGCATTAGTAACTTACCTATTTCAAGAAACATAAAATCTTAAGCTGTTTTAACAGCTCAGTGTAAATACTAGAACAGGGAGGAAGTCAAGGAAGTTACTGATGGCTCATCCATAGTTGTTATGTACATTGGAAGTGCTGACATTCATCACTAGTAGAGATAAAGCCTGAGTTAAATAGAATAGCAAGAAAGCACTGCAGATGAGAAATTTCAAAAGCATGCAGAACTAGGTCTTTTCATTTATAAAGTTTTAAAACAGGCTTGACCAGAAGCAACTGCCTCATAAAAATACTTCTGTAAAACTGGTAAAATAATCCTAGTAGGAACTGTGGACTAAGATGGCATACTTTCTGCTCTTTTTAATCTTTC
>NW_009924108.1:13509-25503 GCF_000696875.1 Nestor notabilis | reverse complement strand
TTCTTCCCCCCCCCCCCCCCCCCCCCCCCCAAGAGTGCTGTAACTATACTGCAACAATATAATGTGATTTCTTTATGTATTGCTCTTATCTACTTGCTGTAACACATAGCTACATAGCAAGCTTTAGATTAAGTTATTTATAATATGGGTAATGAGTGCTTTGTTTTCTTGGAATTAATTTCTAGTATCTTCTTTGTCAGTCTTTAACTGTCTGGGGGGATTCAATAAGAAATTTACACGCATACTAGTAAAATAGAATTTTTGTGGGTAAGAAAATCTGATAAATTTATCAGGTCACCATAGGGTGAGGGAATAAGAAAATATGAGATCTGATCTTTATTTGTATTTTCCTCTCTATTATTGTTTGTAAGTCTTAGTTATCAGATTATAGTCTTCCTTACTAGTACTAATATTCTGAAACCTGGGAAAATGCTCACTGTACAGTGAGACTGTCATGGATCGTGCCTGGATATTTTAAGAACATCCTGAATATAAATACAAAATAACAAGTGGTGTTTATTTTGACAAACCTATACCTGAAGTAATACCAAAAAAAATTTGAGGTGGCCCCGTTAGTGTTTTTCTTGACTTTAGAAGGTTTGTGTTACTGACAGGAATGTTCTGTGTACTTCCATTGTATCAAACAGTGAAGGAATACAAATTGTGGAAAACTTAATTGTTTTCAATAGCATCAGCACTATATGGTGATTGTTTCCAAAGCTTAGCCAACTGCTTGTCTTAGCTTCATTCCACAAAAAGTATCCCATTGCCTTTGCACAACCTTGATGTAGTTTTAAGTCTATAATGGGAGAGGGAAAAGGTAATTGGTGATTTCATAATACAGTTTCAGCTGTCAGTTTGAAGGACAGTACAGAAGACCAGCTCCACTAAAAGCTAACGTGAAGTAGCATTCAGGATTCTGAATATTCTTTCAGGGATGTTGCTTGAATTCACTACACACAGTCAGGTGTACAGACATATGAGATAGCTGAACAAAGAAAGAGTAGAACAAGAGATACAGGAAGATGATGTATTATCTCCAAGAAATGTTGATGCCATCTTTTTACAAAAATGCACCTGCATGCTATATTTGATTAATAGATTGTGAAAAACAGCCTTTTGGAAGTCATGCAATGTAAAAAGGGTATAGGAATGTTAGTTTCAGGTGGCAGTAAGAGATGAAAGATAGTACCTCAGTCAAAGAAAGAATGACATATTATCAGTATTTGTGTTAAATAAGGAAAAATTATGTCATCTAAGACATGAAAGTGTAGTTAAAACTCCAGAAAACTGATACATTGTAATCAAAATTCTGATCTATGCTGAAACATTTCTATTAGGATGAATGCCAGTTAATGCTGCGATTTCTTTTATTCTTTTATTTAGCATAGTTGTATCAATGAATGTTTTCACATAAAAGATACCATTTTTTAAATTAGAAACAGTGTATTCGTAACTGTTCCTTACTTCATGCATAGGATTAAGCTACTTGTGTTTTTGTATTGCTGCTAGGTTATCAACAGGAGCTGTCAGCACACATGAGCTGATACGTTGATTATATCAGCATGATTAGTAACAATAACCTGTGAATTGTGATCACAAGTTCCCCATCCTACTCCTACAGTACATAACCGAACAAAAGGAGTGCAAGCTTCACACCTGTCAAGCAGGTTCTGCCTGATCATGGTCTCCTAAGAATGCACCGTTGCATTTCAGGTGAAGACTACAAAAACGAGCTACAGAATAATGAAATACTGTAAATTTGCAATGTAAAGCCTTCAAAAATTTTTGAGGATGCCTGAAGTAATAAGTAAAATCAGAAACAAGCAACAAAACAGCAGAGAAAATAAACTGAAAAATCCATGCATTGCTTCAACCCCAGGAAGGCAAAGAGCCAGGCAAGAGGTCAGTAGGTTGATTTAGACATATAAGTGGGCAGTTTAAAATGACAGATGGAACTCGTGTCTCTGGGAGTCTGATGCATTTTGTGCTCCTGTGTTCATGTAGTGTGTGGTGTCCATACTCATGGCAGGGGGGTTGGAACTAGATGATCTTAACGTCCTTTCCAACCCTAACTATTCTATGATTCTATGTAAGTTTTTGAAGTCCATGCTCTAGAGGTGATAAAAGTCTTCCAGATAAACAAAAATGTCAAAGAGGCAATGTGATGAAATACGAAAGGAAGTGAAATTTGAGGACTTCAAGGAGAATGGGGAGGAGAATAGTGCTGGGAGGGAGATACTGGTAACATCTGCTATGTGAGCTGGGGCCTGGACCCATTGTGCACATCAGCTCAGACACTGCATTTGCAGAAGATGATGACAGGAGACTGTTAAAGTGTTTAAAATAGTAGATCTTGGGGACTAAAGGAATGTGACTAATCTATATTTCTCAGTATCTAGTAACACTGGCAAGAAGATTATGGCACATTTAAAAATTGCCAGGCATGAGAAGGCTTTATTAAAAGGGATGTGTGAATGATACAAAAAAGTTAGCATTAGTGGGTTTAGTACAGAAAAATCATGTCATCCTCTCCTCTTCAAGACTATTAGAAAAATATTATTTTGACCAGTTTTCAACACTGACAAAAAGAATTTCTCAGCCAGCCAGGGAAGTCCTAGGACTTGTGGAGAAGTCTGTGCAAAAATAAAGGGTGCTAAAAAACCTAAGCCTTTCTTTGCACCCTGTTTTTAACCTGATAAATCTCCTGAGATATGTTCAAGTTAAATACTTAATAGGAAATTTTTGTGTGAATAAACATGGCTCTAAATTATTTATATGAACATCATTTTAGACCACAGATAGTTCAATATTATTTAATTTAATCTAATTATTTAATAGATAGGATTTGATGTTCACTACCAGGTTTTGCGAGTTCTTACTTGATATGTTAGTAGATGAATTTAAGTTGCCTTATTATTTTCTCAGAAATTTAAAGAATGCCATGTATCAGGCAGAAAGTTTCTTGCAAGATACGTGTAACTGGAGAGGGTGTCTGTGCTTCTGATGAAACTCAAGCTAATAGAAATATTCCAGCTGACTTTAGTGGAACAAAAATCTGTCCTTTTGAAAAGGATACAGATCTGTAATTCTGACTATTGAAGCTTTATTTTATTATTTGAAAATGGGATTGGAAAAAAAAAATCTAGAAGACATTTTTATTTAAAAAATAACTTCCCCCCCCCCCCCACTGTTCTTTTGTGCTACACTAAAATGAGCTGCCACTGACAACGTGGGTAATTGGAGTGCATACCTGCTATAAATACCTTTAACATACCTTTTAAACTGCTACTTTTTAAGATCTTATTTGTTATTCTCACAGGGTAAGCACTTGTAATGCCTAATAAGTGACCAAGAGTCAGTCAGCATGGGTCCTCAAAAGTTCTGTCATATTATCCAGAGGCAATCTCTGGCCCTAAACACCTGCAAGTCTTGTGATGCAAATCCTGCTTTAAGGTATGAATATAATATACTACATCCACTTGCATGTAGAGAGAGAGATATGAAATAAAAAGAATGTAAAGGCTTCCAGGCTGTCTATCAGCTCCAAGGTACCTGCAATGTTTTTAGGGTCAGCGCTTTTTGTTTCAAGAAGGAAGTTGACCTATTCTTAACATTTAGTAAGTGCCAGGTATTCTCATTATTTCTACCAAGAAAGCTGCAACAATACATGAATGCTTACAACAGTTTTCCAGCCAAAAGTAGAATGGAAACACTTAACTTTTTTCTTGGAATTAACCTTTCTTGATTTTTATTCTGCACACTGTTAAGAGGAAAAAAAGAACAAAAAAAGACAAACAGGGAGAAGGGGGTGGGGAAATTCAAAACCCAGACCTCTGTGGCAGCTTTGAAAAGAAATGCTCTTTTATTGGTTACTGTAGTGCATACAGAATGCAGATCATCATTTGAGTTGAGGCTCTTGGGGAAACAGAGGGGCTTTTTTTTTTGTTTTCTTTCCTGCTTCTTCCCTTGCTGTTGTTTATATGGAAGGAAAAGGTGCATGAGGTCTGCAGTCTGTTGCAAGAGTTGCCTGGAGAGACTAAGGAAGAATGAGAATGAAGTGGGAGTGGGTATCTAAGGATGAAACCATTCAGGGCAGTACAGATAAACAGAAGCATAGGCCAGTGGGACCCACTACTAAATAGTCTGGAGATGAAGGGCAGAAGACAAGCAGCTTCAGAGAGACAAAAAATAAATGGATTACAAGCTATTTCAGACATGGCACAAAAGATAATATTGGGAAAAAAATCAGAGAATATAGGACAATAGAACTTTGATACAGTACACAAATGCATACAAAAGATACCCAAATCCTCTGAATTCATATGTTTTACTAGTCACTTGGCAACAGAGAAGAAAATTTACATTTTTTAAATGCTACTGCCATGGGATCTATGTGGAAAATGAGACATAGCTACACTAGGTCCTTGGTCCTAAAAAGCAACTTAGGTTTATGGGATACAATCCAACCCATTTGATCTACAACCTTTAATCACAAATGCTTGATCTGTAAGCATCCACATTCACTAAACACCCTCTTTTTCCAGGCACATTGTGCATCCAGATTTTAACTGGCAGGCACATGGTCCCCGACAAATGTCATCAGGCGCAGAATGGCCTGCTCAGAATTATTTTTTCCTCTCTAATAGCTGATTAATGCAATACTTGAGTTGCCTTTATCTAACTGTTGTATTTCTTTATGCTTGACATCTTTCTTACACCCTGAGTTTTGTGTATGTGGTTTTTGTACTGCTTACATAGGAAGGATGCTTCTATCAAACTATGGTTTAATCTGAGCAGTTAGAGAACTTGCTTTGGACATGGATGGTGGAGTCTGTGTCCTTTCAGGTTTAAGGAGGTGAAAATCATGGGTTTTCATTGGAGAATGCTCTGCATACCAAGTTGCTATACAAATGTCCACTGAGTACCTAGAAATTACTCAGTCATCTCTGTTAAGTGAGATTCTAATGTTTCAGAAAGAACTTTGAGTATATGAACCACCTTTTAGATTCCATGGGGAAAACTAAAAAATAGCTGCATTGCTTTGAATAGCTCTACATTTTACCTAACAAGGCTTGATAGAGCTGCCAGATATTCCCCTTTTTTGGCCCTCCCATAGAGAATGCTTAAATACTTTTAACTTATTCTTTAACTTTCTTATGCCTCATCTCTCTTACTGTCTGTTATCTTACTAAAGTGACAGCTCTCTGGTCACATGATTCACTCTGTAACTGATTATCTGCATTAAATTATTTTTTAATTGAACAATTTCAATCTGTGTTTCGATAGATCTGTAATGTAAGGAAATGCTTGTAATCCTCACTATAGTTGCTTTCTGTTAATTTTTCTTAAACCAATAATTTATGTACTAAGAACATTTAGATAAGAAAAGTAGTTAGCAGTACAGTAGTCTAGTAGCTACATTTCTGAATGTTTCCTGACCCTTCTGTCATCTCATCCCATCTAAACTCACCTCAGCTATGCTTAGCTTTGTTAGTAGATGGCCTCTAATATTTACTCATAACCTCGTCACCCTCCTTTAAGTACTGTCTCTTGGGTCCCTGACTCCTCACAAATAATTGAACAACAGTATTTACTGCCTCAGTTTTTAGGAGGCAACCTTTATCTCTGCTTTACAGATGGGGTCTGAGGAGCTTGTGACTGAAAACAGTCCGTGTGTTATAGCATAGACACCAAAAATATCCCAGATGCATAGTTAAACCCATTCTCAGTTAAACCTCCATATTCTAAAAATTCTCTTCTATTGGCACCTCACAATGAATATTCATTTTCATTCAAATCTCTTATATCTCTGTAAGTTCAGAGATCACCTTCTCACTTGAGGCTGTGCTGGTGTGACAGACACAAAATGCAGAGGGAAGGCAAAACTTTGGTGCCACAAGCATTTCTATCACTTGTGACAGTGAAAAAAGAAATGCTGAAGCTGACTTTTAAAATCATATGCTTAAAAATAAGAGTGTGCTAAATATTCACCTAGATTGGCATAAGTGAATTCCTGACTGATTTCCTGAATGGAGAAGGAAGAGACCTAAGAAGGGATTAATTAAAGGAAAATGTTATGAATATGATATTCAAGCCACTGAGCAACTGTAAAAATCAAACTTTGGATTATTGTATGCATACAGTCAGGTTTTTAGAGTCCAACTTTGATCATGTTACTATAAAAACCAGGAAATAAACTAATAAACCCAAACCTTTACATAGTTTTCTCATTTTTTTCTTGCTCTATACCACTCTGCATATTTAGTTGTAAGTTAATTTTGAAAAGGTCTAAATTTAATTATGATCGGAGATTTTATGAGATTAAATTAAGTAAATTAAATGTTGTTCTACTGTAAAAAAATTGCTCTAATTAATTCTGTTTGAATGTTATTTGATTTATATGATCAGTGTTGATTTTATGCTGTTAAATCTTTTATAGTTCAGAATCATGTATTATTAACAATGTTGCAATCACTGTGAAGTGCATTGTTACTCAAATGAAGATGCTAACTTCGGTGCCTTAATTTTCATGTCTAGAAACATCACAGCAAGCTTCAGTAAGATTTATAAATATAAATAGGTTGCAAATAAATGTAAGACATCCTTTAAATGAATAATTCTCCTATATTCTGTGCCTGTGTAAGGCTGTGTAGCTTATAATCTACAGAAGGTCTAACTTGATTATAGCACAGGTTTTCTGGAAACGAGAAAGAGACAGCAAAACTGTTTGCAAGAACTGACTTGTCTGTGCCCATAAACACTGTGGAGGGCAGCAGCAGAGACAAAGATCAAATTTCCCTTCTTTTAGTGTGCAGGGGAGCTCTGTTTTGCCTAGCAGAACAAGATACACATTTAAGTGTAAAACTGCCTGCCACAGTAATGTGAGGATGAACTGAATTAAGCCTGTGTATCAAGACTGTAAAATAGACATGCATGTTGATTGCGTTACTAGGTCTGGCAGGGATGGAGTTCACTTTATTCATAGCATCCCATATGGTGCTGTGTTTTGGATTTATGATGAAAACACTGTTGAAAACACACCAGTCTTTTGGCTATTACTGAGCCATACTTGCCTAGCATCAGGGCCTTTTCTTTCACCCCACTGTCCTCTCAGAAAGTAAGCTTGGGGTGAGCAAGAAACTGTGAGGGGACACAGCTGGCCAAAGGGATTCTCCATATCATGTAATGTTAAGCTTAGTAATGGAAAACTGATGGGGTTTTGTCTTCTGGTTTTGTCTTCTTACTCCAACCAAGGACTTCTGGTACTCAGAAACTGGCTGGACATCAGTCTATCTATGGGTGGTAGTGAGCGATTGCCTTTGCATCATTTGTTTCTTCTAAGCCAGAACAAACTGCCTGAGGCTCTGGCCAAACTTTCAATGGTCTTCTAATGTTACAGACTTTCGTACTAAAGATACAAATGTCTACATTATCACCCACCAGGGGAACCAATACACTGTACGTGTCCTCTTTCCTGTGGCGACGCTTAAGTACAGTGGAAGAGGTGACTGCAATATTCATGAAATGGTGTCCCTTGTGTGCATTCAGGTTCCAGACAGGGTGGAGAAAATCCACTAGAATATAGGTTTTCCTCACAGCTTTTATGCATTTCATATAGGCAAATAAGCTACCTCTTCCAGACTGCACAATGAAATCCACTGCTTTGATATCCACAGGAACTGAAACATGCCCATCCTGCTTTTTCTGCTGAGCAAGTTAAATGAAACAAGGATTGAGAAGGGTGCATTGAGGTCATGGTGGTTTCCTACAGAAAGTGGACTGGGATTTGAAACTCAGCAGAGATAGTTGTCTTCTCAGGTATGCAGCCACATCCCAAATCAGTGGGGTGAATGTGGGAAATATCTTCTGTCTCCAGCCAAACTTGCCAGGTTGTATATGGAAAGCAATAAGGATTTTGGGCCATTGTTTTGCAATTATAAGGTCCTTATTACTTGGTTATATAGATTTCAGATTTGCTTTCAAAATACTTATTAGTCTACCAGGTAACAGCACCAGAACATTGCAGATACCCTGTTGTCAATGAAGTCAATGTGTTAGGTAGCAGCTTATCACAACAGCCAGGACTGAGCAGAAAAAGATATTTCAGGTCTACAAACCTTTCCAGTCCAAAATCCCAGGCACTCACAGACCAGAATCACTGCTTGTGTGTTAGGCAACAACTGAATGGTACTTGTACAGTTTGTTGTTTTAACAGCATTATGAACTAACAGCAGTTGTTTCAGTGGTCTCATTTCTTCAGGTAACATGGAATCTTTACAAAGAGGGAAAATAAAAGTAGATGTCCTGGGTTCAGCTACAGCAGTCATTTTTTTTTCTCCTTCCTAGTAGCTGGTGCAGTGCTGTGTTTTTGACTTTCAGCCTGGGAACAATGCTGATAACACCGATGTTTTTAGTTGTTGCTAAGTCATGTTTACTCCAACCAAGGACTTTCTCAGTCTCATGCTTTGCCAGGGAGGAGGGGAAGCCAGGATAAAGTAGAGACAGGACACCTGACCCAAACTGGCCAAAGGGGTATTCCATACCACAGCACATCATGCCCAGTATATAAACTGGGGGGAGTTACCCAGAAGGCCCAGATCACTGCTCGGGTCGGGCTGGGTATCGGTCGGCGGGTGGTGAGCGGTTGTGTCCTCTCCCCTTGTTATTTCCCTGATCATTATTATTATTGGTGGTAGCAGTAGTGGTTTGTATTATACCTCAGTTACTGGACTGTTCGTATCTCAATCTGTGGGAATTACACTCTTTTGATTCTCCTCCCCATCCCTCCGGGAGCAGGGGGAAGAAAAAGAGGGGGAGTGAGCAAGCGGCTGTGTGGTTCTAGGTTACCAGCTGGGCTTAAACCACAACATTGCTAAAAGTTTTTTCATCCTTAAAAACACTCAAGCTGCTTTTATTTTTTTGTTAGATCAAAATTGTTCTTGTAACCAAAGCCCCTTCTCCCAGAGCCTATATCTTTGCATCAGACGTTAATCAAATTGTATGTTTATTACACAGTTTCTGTTGTAGATGCCAGTATCTCTACAGATAAGCATTGCTACAGCAGAGACATTTTTCAGGGAAACAAGAGGAACTGTCATTTGCCATTGTCCATCAGCTGTTTTCTAGATTTGTACACTTCAGGTACAACACAACTCATATTACAGCAAGACAAATTTAAATTATTTTCCTTCAGAACAAAAAATATTCAGAAAATTGATGAAAATAACATTACAGTTGTATTCTGTGTGGGAAAAAATCGTTCAATTTATGTGGTTGAACATCTGGACAACTTGAATAGGAGTACAAGTATTAGACAACATACAAGAAATTATATAATTAGTTGGTAGCACACTGTGCATCAAAGTTGTGCTTTCTCATGGAGAGTGGCATGAAAGCATATCCTGATATTCTCACTTTAAACATTCTTCACTGAATTGCATGAAGACAGAAAAAATGTAAACTGATTGAATCTATACATGAACAGTGATGATCTCTGTATCAGCCACTATTATACAAGAAAGAGATGCATGGTTCACCACCTATAGTTTTCTAAATGTTAATTAGTGCTCTGTGAATGTTTAAAAATAAACACACCAAAATCAGGCAAATGACAATGATTAGTATTGGAAGACTTAAATTATTAGAAAATTGATTAGAAACACTGAATAATTAAACATATGGCCAGGTTAGAAAGGCTAGATAGGCTTAGGTGCTTGAATCTAAGAAAGTTAGTAAAAAGAAAGCAAGTGCATGGAGAACATGAGTTACAAGTGTCAGGGAGAAGGTAGAAAGAGAGTGGTTAATAACACTGATAGCTCAAGAACCAGTGCATTAAAAAACAAACTATTATGCATCAAGCTTAAAGCAGTAATAAGATGAAGTATTTTTCACTTGATGTGTTGTTTAAGTTAAGGATCTTTTCCCCAAATAATGTTGTGAAGCTCAAAAATATGATCTCAAAAAAGGCTTCAACAAGTCCATGGGCAGGGTTTATCAGGCATTAAACAGCTATGGAATGTTATGCTTTGACTAAGATTCCAACTTACGTCAGAAGCTGGAGGAGGACATACCCAATGAAAACTCTATACTTGCTGTTCCCTACTCATTCCTTATCAAGGGCTTAAAGATTTCTGGTACATAGTGAGAACATTTCTTTTGAAACTTTACATATAAGCTGTTACTGAGCTAAATATACCTGCAGAGAGAAAGATGACTGAAGAGCGAAGAGTGGCATGATAAGGAATAGAAGTGACAAGAATTTTGTCAATTTGATCCCTTTCTACAGGAGGTGGAATACATTCAAGCCACAGCTTTTATTCTGGGGTTTGCTATTTAAGACATCCAACATACATGCTAGTCTCTTCAGGCATAAAGTTACTACCTCTCAGGAATGAGGTTTTCCAACACTGACCCAGAGTGCGTAGAACTACCACAAGAACAGAAAATGTGGATTTTAAGAAATCCTTTCTTAAAATAGTATTTAAAAATATTAACATTCTTCCCTTTATTTCAAGGGTGGTACTGCTTACAAGGCTTTTTACAGCTTCCTAAGAACACTGCATTTTGAATAGCAAGCCCATGCCTCTTCTGATTGACATGACCATTTGTGATCCATTCGCTTCATGGTTACTTCCACCAATTTTGTCAAGCCAATCCAATTAGCTGCACTGCTAATAAGTTTCCTTGTTGCATCCATGAATAATAATACATAGCACCAACAAACTGGCTTCTGTCTGTGGAGTTTAATACCATTTGAGGTAATTTCAAAGAAAATACATCAGATTCTGAACAAAAACCTAGTTGCATTTTGTGTTTCTTAGGCTTGTCAGCCCCCTCAAGTCAATCATGATTTACATATGACTTTGGGTTGATCTCTGTGATTTCTTGGAGACCAAAGTATAACCTATTTGCAGCAAACCCATGATTTTAACCCTATTTTTCTAAATGGTTGACCTTCTGCCCCTCTACTCTGCTCTCATGAGACCTCACTTGGAGTATTGTGTACAGTTCTGGTGTCCTCAACATAAAAAGGACATGGAGCTGTTGGAGCAAGTCCAGAGGAGGGCCACAAGGACGATCAGGGGGCTGGAGCACCTCTCTTATGAAGACAGGCTGAGAAAGCTAGGGCTGTTCAGCCTGGAGAAGAGAAGGCTGCATGGAGATCTCATAGCAGCCTTCCAGTATCTGAAGGGGACCTACAAGGATGCTGGGGAGGGACTCTTCATCATGGACTGTAATGGTAGGACAAGGGGTAATGGCTTCAAACTTAGACAGGGGAAGTTTAGATTAGATATAAGGAAAAGTTCTTCACAGTGAGGCACAGTGGGTGTGGTGAGCCTCTGGAACAGAGTGCCCAAGGAAGTGGGAAATGCTCCATCCCTGGAGGTGTTCAAGGCCAGGTTGAACAGAGCCTTGGGCGACATGGTTTAGTGCAAGGTGTCCCTGCCCATGGCAGGTGAGTTGGAACTAGATGATTTCAAGGTCCTTTCCAATGTTAATTATTCTATCATTCTATGATTCTGAGTGACTTTGCATTGACCAGCTGTGAGAAAGCTCCACATCTGAGAGCCTGGGTACAGCATTTGAGAGTTTGTTTGATGTATGCATTTTTTAGTCTCTTGTGTGGGTTCTTTCTCTTATGGTTTTAGTTTCCTCCTGGTTTATCCAGAGACTGTTAAAAATACAGTATGTATACAATAATATATTTTTTGTATATATGTTATATATACAATAATATGTTATAAATACCTGTATGTATACAATATTTTCAAAAATATTGCTGCACATAATGGAGCGATATTCACAGAATTTTAGAAAGCTTAGTAAATACATTTATGCCTAGAATTGAGAGGTTGAATTCTTAAGAATAGCAGACAGTGAATATACAACAGGTTTATAAAACCTCTTTTGCTTTTAATAACAGGGTATCTCAGTCATTTGTGTTGTTCCACAGAAACCCCTCTGCTTTAACTACAGGACTCCCATTTCACA
>NW_009924108.1:0-13472 GCF_000696875.1 Nestor notabilis | reverse complement strand
CCCCCCCCAGAAAAAAACAACCCAAAAAAAACTGCAGGAATTTAGATTGAATTGGAAAATGAAATGAAATGAAGCTCTCTCTTTTCTGACTGACAATGATTATCTTGGTTAATTTACTTTGCTCATCAAAGCACCAGGCACAGCCAGGATTCTGGGTTTGTTCTATTACCAAAATTAAGAACTATTCCAGAGTTGTTATTTTGGTTT
Organism: Nestor notabilis; assembly: GCF_000696875.1. Lineage (NCBI taxonomy): Eukaryota > Metazoa > Chordata > Aves > Psittaciformes > Psittacidae > Nestor > Nestor notabilis. The sequence goes on along the minus strand of NW_009924108.1, from coordinate 13,265 downwards.
TTTTTCAAAGCACCAAAGTTACAGTTTCATGACAACGTCACCATAAAAGTGTTTTTCAATCTTTATGAGCAGTGAAAATTTGGTTTAGATCTCAGCCATATGAACGCATACGTATTTAACTTTGAACTTGTGAATAATCTCATTGGGTTCAGACAAACTCATTTTCATCAGTCCCTTCCTAAGAGTCACTGTGATATAAAAAAATGTTCATGTGTGTAGGCTCAGAAGGAAGACATTGGAGAGCTTTTCCCACACAGTATGAACAGGCAAAATTATTTTTGGCAACTATGTAACAAGTATTCACTTTCCAAAGCACTAAAAATAGAGGTATGAATATATTTAATTCTTAGCTTTGTATAGTGTCTCTAAGTGTAGTGCCAAAATTAATTTTCCCTACTAGTGTAAAATCAAAAAGTTTTTTTTCTTTTTCTTTTTTTCTTTTTTTTTCATTTAAACACAATGAATGTTACAATTATCTCATTATCAACAGCAGAAGTTCTAAGAACACCTTACAATTGATTCCAGTTCTCTGATTTAGCAAATAAAAAGACTAACTCTGTGACATCTACCCTTTTTAATCTATGTACAAAATGTGATCTAAGAGTATGAAGTGTAGGCTCACATGGAATGATATTATGCTGGATATCCTGGGGCTCCGAAGACAGACAACAAACAAAAGGAAGTGTATTTGCCACGTAAGTATAGACAGTAAGTTTAGTTTATGTATCATTATTTTTGTAGCAGATGTAGAAAATAATCAGTCTGTTATGAATAGTGATGCAAAACTATTCTGTTTAAGGGGATAATTTTAATTCAGAGATACTGAAATCTGTCAATTACTTTCAAATTAGTAATCTAGTAATCAGTAGATCCAAGGTCTCCTCTGTGAAGCTGGATTGTTTGCCTCTACAAGACAGTTTCTATATAAATTAAGCTGAAATTATGTGCTAAGATAGGGAAATAAGACCCATTTCTGAAAATACCAAGGGCTTTCTTGTTTATCCAGAAAGTACTTATATGCGAAGTTCTTATTAAATCCCTTTGGCATTTTGATTTTTGTGGGGGGTTTTATCCTTAGTGGGCTAGTAATTATAAAAAGTGCTGGAATTAAGCATGGATTTTCCAGCATCAGAACACTGGTGATGAAAGAGCAGATAGTGACTTCAGGGAGAATTTTCTCTGCATATGTACTGTAAGGCTCAGTAAAGAATTTCCATTTATGAACTTCATTCTCATTATGGTGCTTCACATTTTGAGGAAATGTTAACCATAACCTCTGAAATAATGTAAGTCTGAAACAAACTCAGAAACTCTAGAAAAGAGTTCAAGGAGTCTAATTAAACTTGAGAATTACTCATTAAGCTTAGCAAGCTGTACAAAAAACCCAAAATGTAGCATTTCATCAGCTGAGCAAAAAGCTAGTTAAGAATTTAGCATTGTCTTTAAAGTTAGAAATTATCGCAGCTTCCATAGCTTAGAGAATACACGTTGTCTCGCCACATTATGTTGTGAATTGTACCTTGTTAGAATCAATTGCATTCTGGTATTCTTAAACAATAATGTATAGAATTTGATGTGGAGGGGAGTTAGCATCTTGCTTCAGCTCTCTGCAAAAGATCACTGATTTCAAATCAATGTTAATTTCTAGAATGTTCATAGATTAACCCTGTAAGGCATCTCAGCCCCACACAGCTGCTTGCTTACAAATCCAAAACACAGCACCATGTCAGTTTTTATGAAGAAAATAAACTGTATCCCAATCCAAAAACAGTAGAGGATTCAGTGTTTAGAGATATATTCCCTTACCGATGGTACTGCAGTCCTCTGTAAGGACCTCTCATTCAGCAATTGGATAATTGCCATTGTTTTTACACCATGCCTATAACAGCAAAGAATGTAAACCCATGCCTACATGATTTTAGATATAAGGAAGAAGTTTTTTGCTGTGAGGGTGGTGAGGCACTGGAGCAGGTTGCCCAAGGAACTTGTGAATGCTCCATCCCTGGCAGTGTTCAAGGCCAGGTTGGGTAGAGTCTTGGGCAATATGGTTTAGTGCGAGGTGTCCCTGACCATCGTAGCGGTGTTGGAACTAGATAATCTTAAAGTCCTGTCCTGGGTTCAGCTACAGCAGTCATTTTTTCTCCTTCTTAGTAGCTGGGGCAGTGCTGTGTTTTTGACTTTCAGTCTGGGAACAATGCTGATAACACCGATGTTTTTAGTTGTTGCTAAGTAATGTTTACTCTGACCAAGGACTTTCTCAGTCTTATGCTCTGCCAGGGAGGAGGGGAAGCCAGGAGGAAGCAGAGGCAGGACACCTGACCCAAACTGGCCAAAGGGGTATTCCATACCACAGCACATCATGCCCAGTATATAAACTGGGGGGAGTTACCCAGAAGGCCCAGATCGCTGCTCGGGTCGGGCTGGGTATCGGTCGGCGGGTGGTGAGCGGTTGTGTCCTTTTCCCTTGTTATTCCTCTTATCATTATTATTGGTAGCAGTAGTGATTTGTATTATTCCCTAGTTACTTGAGTGCTGTTATCTCAACCCGTGGGAGTTACATTCCTCCGATTCTCCTCCCCATCCCTCCGGGAGCAGGGGGAGGAAGGAAGAGGGGGGGAGTGAGTGAGCAGCTGCGTGTTTCCAAGTTGCCAGCTGGGCTTAAACCACGACAAGTCCTTTGCAATCCTAACTATTCTATGATTCTATGATTTTCAGGCAGGCAGCTAATTGAATCTTAAAAAGCTATACCAGGAGGACTTACGGATAACTGAATGGAAAATTGCACCGAGAACAGATTTTTTTTTCATAGAACTAAGTGTGTATGAGAAGAAATATTTAAAATTCATCCTGAGATGCTGATACAGAAGATGGTAACTGATGAAAGAGCCTAGAGCAGAAAGAAAAAAAAGTTGAGATGTAAATTATATGTGCAAAATATGTGTATAAAATATGTATATGTGGATAATTATGCACAGAAATATGTATTTTCATTTATAATTAAATCTGTCAGTAACCAGAATGGTCTGGGTTGATAATACTCGTATGGAACTTGTCTCTGATTCACATTTTAATGTGACTTGATATTCCTCTAACTTTGAACAGCTGCTGTTTCTGTTATTTTCCTTTAAAATAACTGATATATAAAGAGTAAGTGACAAGCTGAAAAGCACATTTCTATAATTTTACTGCTTTCCGTATCAAATTCTGAAGAATGCAGAGTGGGTTCCCTGCCAGGCAAAATTACTTATTTTTTGAAATTCACAAATTTTCTTAGCTAAATAAGCAATTGTGTAAAAGAACTACTTTGCCTTGTATCTGGTAAAGGAAAACTATAGCTTGGTAAACTTGACTTACAATTAGCTGATGCCATTTAACTTAATTCCAGTCTTAGTCTCCTGTTCTCTGGTCTCACCCACCAGCAGGGATGAACCCAGTATATTCAGGCCTTACTAAAGAGAGATGTGTGTATAAACACATTTGTGAACTTTCATAAGTGTATAGACTGTGTGTTAGCAGAACTTTCAAAACCATTTTAAATTAGAAACTGGCATAAAAGTTTGTGAATAAGCAACATGTTATACAACTCAGCAGAAAACATATGAGTCCTCATAACATACTTATGTATACACACATATGTAAGTAAGTCATGCACATATATTTAGTATCTATTGGCTGTTGGCCAAGCAGAAGAGGAGCTAGAAACCAGGTTTTTATGGCTTTTGCTACCAAGTTATAAAATCTATCAAGCGATAAAAATCTATCAAATCTATAAAAGCTATTGAGTGATAAAATCATAACTCCAGTTCTTGTGTTCTCCACTGTATGCTGGAGACAGAAGCAAAAAGTAAAAATACTTTTTTATAAAGATACATACACAAACCTCACAGTAGTACCTCACAGTCTCAGATGAATTTGTCTGTCCAATATCACTGTAAAGCAGGGAACTCAATTTATCTTCTTTTCACAGACAGGAACCTGAGGCGCAGAGAAGCTAAAGACCAGATTCAGGCAATCTGAATACCAGCTAAATCTCAAAAGTCTTGTGTTTCCAATTGGCTAGGTGTCTCTGGCACAGTGTCCAAGGTCATATAGGATGTCGCAGCAAAACTGAAACCTGAATCTAATTTTTCCTCATCCTGAAGTAAGGCTCTACATCACAGGATCATTCCTCTTTAGGAATGTCTTTGTTTCAACTAGGATTGAGGGGTAGATTCCACTTGTCTGGTCTACCTTTGTTCCTCAGAAATACTTTCACGTCTTTAAAGGTCCTGAATATGCATGGATAGTTAAGGAATTAGAAAGTACAAACTTCAACCAAGATACACTCAATACAGTGTGCAGTCAATTGATCTCTACTGTAACCTTGTATTCCAATTACATGGGAAACTATGCTGTTCACACTAAATTTGCATTCTCTAGACACTCTATGTGGTTGATCAGTCTGAAGCAACCATTACATAAAAACTTCCAAGTAGGACAAATTAAGTAATATTTAAACTAAACAGTTCATATACATATCCTCTAAATAAAATGTATCTGGTCTATATAGAACTTGAATATTTTGATCCCCATGATAGTGTTTTTGAGAAACAAAAACCCAGCTAAAGCAAATTGACAGAATACAGGTTAGCCAATAGTATGAAAAAAATTACATTGTTTTCTGGTTTTAATATGAACAGGCCTTCTTGATTAGGCCCTCTGAAATTCATGCTGCTCATTTATGAAAGACAAGTAAGGGCAAGTAGAAACATTGATATTCATGTATAAACACCCCCCCCCCAAAGTAAACAGAGGATGAGGAGGGAATTTGAAGTCTTTAATGCACACAAGATGTGATTCAATAAAATCTACTACTTTTTTTTTTTTTTTTTTTTTCATGTAGGTTCATATTTTGGGGTTTCAGCTGTGCCTGAAGGAACGTGTTTTCAAATAATCCCACTTTGCCTAAACTTACAGCTATAAGCAAGAGTGAACAGCAAGTCCTTACTTATACGACTGTTAGTGGAAATGAAATTATTGCAACTCAGAAAAGGATCAGAGTTCTTCATTTAGATTGTGTGATCCAGGTCTGACCCCAACACAGAACTGCAACACAGAACACGTCTGGAGCTGGGAACTAGTCTCTCAGAGCAAGTCTGGAAAAAACAGTGTTTGGGATCCATTTCTCTCCATATTAGTTCTCCACCCAATTGGCAGTCATCTGTGTTATTCTTCTCAATATCTCTGACCCCAGGGACGCCTAGCTAATGCTCAGAATTTGAATATTTGAATCCAAGAGACAAGTGTTTAAGCTAGGTGTCAGAGGACTGTGTGGAGATTTATAAGCCTTCTCCAAATTTACCTATCAAGTCTCAGTTCTTGAAGCTACTTTCCCCAGAGATGGTGACATGGACTGAAAGTTGTTACTTCTATCCTTAGATCTCATGAAGGTGTATACTAGTGCTGGACTTCACTGATGGCTTTTCAGCAGTAGTTCTTAGTAGTTCCACTTGTCGAAATGCACAGCAGCTAGGAACTTACTGTTAGCAGTTTTCTTTTCATTTGTAATGCAGTAATCATTTTAGTTGTTAAAGACAACACCAGCAAATTATTCCTGCCTTGAATCTCTCTCCAAGAACCTCACTCTGTGTGGTAATGGCTCTCTGTGGTTTACTCTCATGCAAGCAAACATATGCCTCAAAAATGTTATGAACTCATAATAAATACAACGAATATTTTCTAACAAGAAGCAGAAGCATATTTTTAAATCATTCAACAACCCAGTTTTGTTTATCATCAACAGCTACAGCTCAGGCAATGTCTGTGATAATTCTGCATATTGTAAGGAGCAACAGCTTGGCAGACAGACAAGACAGAGGGCTACTGTCTAACCAAGACTAATTTTACGTGCAGTTCCTTGCCCTGAACTGAAGCAGACAGCACAGTAAAGATTTTCTTAACTTTGTCTCCTAGATTAACCCTAATCCTCCAGGGTACTAAACATCCCACAGTGGAACCATCTGACTGATTTCTATTTTGTGTGCTTCAAAACTTAGAATAATCTCTTCCACTGTGCTACTGATGATGATTTCAGATGAACTTGTTTCCCTCTGTATATCCAGGTCTCCAAAAGAGCAAAGAATGCTACCGTGAGTACCAGGTTAATTTCAAAGGTAAAGCATGAAGATGCAGGTAAAGGGAAGAGCTGGATGACATTTTTGAAGTTAATAAACACATACAATATGTGTTTATTTTTATCTTTTTTTTTTCTGTTGGAAGAAGTGGTCTGTTCTTGCTGTTGTATTCACCTGATCTTCACACAGATTTCCTTCTGTCAATATCTAAAATTTCCCTATAGCCTACCCAGTAAAAAACACGGGAGCTGATTTTTACTGTTTCAAGAAAAGACTAGATTTATTTAATACATATATAGTCTTATATTTCATATCTGTTGTTGGAAAATGTGCATTCAGTCCTTTTACTATTTTCTTTCTTATTATTTAATATAATATTGTTTGCATTATGTTATATCCCCCTCATGCACACATGCAAAAATCTGTTATGGGACACCCAGCACCCCATCCCATCTGTCCTCCATAGCCTAGCTGACTAATTCTTCTATTTTTGAATGCATTTTGGTTTTCTTTCAAAAATAAATAAAAAAAAAGGGTTGTTCTGTCACCTTACATAGGATCTCCATCCTGAACTCAAGTAATTTTTCTAATCTCACTTTCCTTGAAACTGATAAATTTCTACTTCAAAACTTTCATTTTAATTAAATAGTGGGTTGGATGAAATACTCTTGCATAAAATTTTCCCTAACTCTATTTCTTATCCTAGTTATCCTTTAATTTTTAAATCTGAACCACGTTTTTTTTTTTTTTTTTAACCTATATTGAAGTGCCTTAAATATGTTAATGGCATTAAAAAATAGTTGGATCTCCACATTTTATTACTTCTCTACTGTGCCATTTATTTTCAAGAAGGCAAGATCTTTTGTGGGGGAAAACCCCATCTGTTCAAGAGAAAATATTTGGCAACATATTAGGGCTTTTTCAAGACTGTTTTTCAGTTTGACATAATTGATTCATTGCTAGAACATAATAGAATATAGAATATAATGTATAAATACTGGTAAAATGGAGCATGCTGACCACATGTTTGAGTCCTGGCCAGCACCTCTTTCTCTTAATATTAGACCTTTGGGAGCAACGGTCTCTTCAGTACTGGGATATGGGGCCTCATTGCTTTTCCAGGTGGCTAGGTGTATCCCTATGAAACTAATGTAATACAAAATGCAAAAGTAACTGTAAAATCATTCTCTTCACTATCAAAACCTAGTAGATGGAAAATCATACTTGTCTTCAATTCTTTTTCCTTCCCAACTCCACTTTTTCACATACAAAATGAGATGTCTATGCTGTGTAACTGTAGCAGCTCCAATGTGTAGCAGAAAATTACACTTAGCTGATAAAAAAAAAAAGCTGATAAATCCTGCTCCTTGTAAGTGGGGCTACGAATAATAGAAATATGATGGTGTTCTTTAGTTAATAATGGTAGCTTTCTAACACATGAGCACAGCACGAAATTTAATGTAGCACAAATCCGTGCAACTAGAAGCTAGAGTATGCCTCTAATGTGTAATTGATTTAAATAAAGAAAGGGGTTATCTGGAGAAAATTTCTACTAATTATAAGCCATCAATATTTCCATCCACAAACAAATATAAACTTTAACTTTTTTGAAGTTAGCGGATGATTCATCTTTATTGCGCTTGCATGGACCAAAATAGAGCTTGAAGTACTACTGTTAAACAATTTACTGAGTGATTGTTTCCTGAAGTGCCATGCATTTCAGAGGTGTTTCAAAGGAGCATCTTGCTTTTAAAAACTTACAGCGGAGCACCTGTTCTTCTCAAAACTCTACATTGCCTCATCCAAAGGCCCAAGCTAGTCTGAATTCTAGAAAAATACTAGAAATAGTCTAGCTAGGGTAATACATGGTAATTGACTAAAATAACTTTCCAAGAGAGAAAATTAGCTTACATGCAGCTACCAGAACTACCTTATTTAAAGTTACTGTTGCAGCTCCCTCTGATGTACTTCAGTCTGTGATGCAGTCATATGTAATAGCAGGATTATTCCATGTGTTAAAAACTCTTTGTTGTAACAGTGTAACTTATGCCTTACAGCTTCTGCCATTTGAGTTAACTGTTTACAGAGGGTGGCAATACACGGAAGTTGCTTGTTGCTAGAATGATTGTCAGATGCATTCAGCATTATCCCTTTATATTTTCTTAGTTTTATTCCCTTCTTTAGGTACCTCAAATATGAAAATATAAGTTTACTTAATTTTACCTCTGGATGTTGCTGTTTTTCTAAATCAAGTATGTATAATCTAGGATCATCTGTATGTGCCTTTGGGAACCTGAAAGCTAAATGGTAAAGACACAAATAAAACAAAATGCACCTAACATGACAGCATTATAAAGTTGAACACTCAGTGGACCCAAACTAGATTTCCCAGGTTTTAGAAAGACGGGCAGCTTACAATGGAAAATTTACATCTTGAAGAGCTTCAATAATGGAGTCATACATCAATGACAGTGTATTAATGAATTGTGCTTTAAAGGTTAATGGGTGACAACTCATTTCAAAGGGAAAAAAAATCTTGAAGTCATTCTTTCTATTTTTATTAGTGTGTGGTATGACTGCTTATAATGTGGAAGGAATGAACACTCCATTTTTAGCTGTTAACCACATTTATTAAGAAGCATTAACTTAGACTCGTGGAATTTTATTTCAAGAACACGACAGTGCAGATAACTTGGTTTGTCTTTGGCTTTTTTTAGCAGACTTTTTATAGACTTTCCCTTTTTCCACTTAAGCTCATACCTATTGCATCTTCTTGAAAACTTATAATGGCAGTGTTTTAAACCGATGTGAAAAGGGTTTCATAGAATTCCTTTGACCAAATCTAAAAAGTAAGTTGTAGCATTTTCAATGACTTTCAACGTTACTGCAAAGGAATCTGTGCTCCAGAGCCTGGAGCACCTCTTTCTCTTCCTCTTCTCTGAACTTGGTGTTCCCTCTTCTGTTTCTCACTTTCCTTCCTCCCCAGCCTGGCATTTTCTGTCGTTTCTTAAACATGTTTTCCCAGTGGTTCCACTGTCTTGGCTGATGGATTTGGCAGTGTCCTCATGTCCAACATGGGGCAGCCCCAGCCTCTTTTCACAGAGACCGCTCCTCCAAACCCCATGCTGCCAACACTTTGCATGAGCAGCCAAAACTATTTATTTTTACAAATTTTGCTAAAAAATGCAGTTATTTATGATATTATTTGCTTATCATAATAGTAAGACATTTCAGAATAAAAATCTTAGGCCCCATTCCTCACTCATGCCAGCTATTCCCATTTTCCCTTGCTGCCTTCAGCAGAATTGCTCTTAACCAGACTCCACCTGAGGAAGAGGATGGTCAGGCTCCCCAGTCCTGGGTGTGCAGACCTGTATACCCATGATAAAATCTTTCAGTAAGCTGCTTAGATTATTCATTAACCTGTTTTCTTCATGAATTTTATTGTGGTGCAGTCATGTGAATAACAAAAGCAGAGTGAAACAACCTTTGTCACCAAGAATCAATTTTCTTTCCTTTAGTAATACAAATTTAGAACCTCTCTAATCCACTTAGGTACTAGCCCCAGCCTCAGTTTAGGGGACAGAGAGAACACTTGTGACAAGGAAGAAAAGGGATAATCCAGTTGATCTAAGATAACTGTTGAAGTTTGCTCACTGTCAGGTTTTGTAGAAAGAGGTCCTAGTCTCCTAATCCGGGCGCGTCTTTCTCCACTAAAATGGTAGGTGACTGAGGTATCTCAAAAATGCCTCAGTCTGCTTTAGTTAGGATGTGAATTCATCTCTGTTAACTTCAGTTGCCCAAAACTAGACATATAATGTTCATTTCTCTGTGTATCTACCTACCTATTATACAATATATTATATGTGTAATAAATATTTCTGGAGGGTGAGACAGGATCATAAAATGAGATGGATCACTATTTGGAAGTACTTCTCACTTGCTTCATTAACTGTAGAAGATAAGGATGATGAATCTTATCTATAAGAACGTATATAGAATTAACAGGAAATAATGGATGCCCCTATTACATTAAGTTCCAGTTCACCTAGTTCTCTTTGAAGATACCAGATTCTTTATAGGAGGTCAATTGTTGGAGAGCTTACCTAAAAAGAAAGGGAAATGGATCTCAAACACTCATCAGCATGAGAGAAAAAGATTGAACCTGTAATTATCCCATGAAAGACCATTAGGTAGCGTACGTACCTGTATACTCCATCAAGCTATTTGGTTACTAGGAATGAAAGACTCAAATGTTCAGGAAGGCAATGAGTAACAGGGACTCTGAATTTTGCATAGTGCCACAGGACAGGGAGACTATGTCCTAGGCTTTTTTTTTTTTTCCCAGAACACAAAATAACTTTTTACAATTCAGATAATATGCACAGACATGCAAGTCTTCTGGAATTCTGTTGCTATCCCAGCTGCTCGTGCCAGTCTCTCTGCATGCCTCTTTTCTCACTCATTACCCTTGGTACAGAGAGGAGGTGGTGGAATAGTAAGTAAAGTCACCTGAAACAACCATAATCTATCTGATAAACCATTTATATCCTTTGATCCAAGTAAAAAACCCTAGTATTTCACTTCTTAGACAACCAGGAAGCCACTGTGGAGAAATAAGGTAAGTACCACCCAGCATCATCATGGGTTTGCCAATGTTTAACTCCTCTGTACTTAGACGTAAGGAAGAAAGACTGTGAAGGAATTCTGGAAGGGAAGTAGCTCATTATCTCTACAGGAAAGGCACCACTGAACAAACAGGTGCTTCTACACTGTAAATGGTCAAGGGGATTTTGAGGTAAGTACTGGACTGTTCAATATCTTTAAGTGCTTAGACGCTTCAGAAAAGTACATGGTCTGAATCTGTTTGAAATGTAGTTAGTGTTTATGTGAATGCATCCTATCCAAAACATCAAAAGAGAAACCCCAAAACCATTACAATTATTATTTTGAAAAGAATTTTTGACATTTGAAAAGATTAGTTATCCTTAATAATTATGATCAAGTAAATCATAAGAACATAGTAAAATCTTGTAATTATAAAAGTAAGACTGATACCTACTTCAAGATACTTGTTTTGGTTTTTCTTTTTTAAGGGTCATCACTTACTTTGAAACCAAAAGAAAAGTACAGTGGCTCAAGTTAGACCAAAGAAGTATGGGCAGCAAAGATTGAGATTAGCTGCCTAAATTGAATTTGTGGTAGAATATAAGTATTTTTAGTCTTGGAGCACCATCAATACAATTTTAACTTTCTGGAAGTTAAAATCTGTGATTATAATTATATTATCTATAGCTTCCTGTGTGCAGATAGACCCAGAATTTTCTTTTTTATGGCACACATTTATGCAGTGCTACTGCTTATTCCATATTAGTTTTCATTTCTACCATCTTTATTGAATAACATGCCTATAGCTGGTTTTGTTGGGTTCTTTTTGTTACTAACTGTAGTGTCCTTAACACTGATGATCATAATTTTTTCTTTATATTCTTAGGTTTCTTTTTTCTTTATTTTTTTTTCTGTCTTTCTTCTCAGTTACAGTCCAAATTGCTTTTTTATTTATGACAGATGTTTTTACTTAGCCACTGAATGGGAATTTAGTCAGTTTTCTTTCTTTTCCACTCAGCTATCTAATCACTTCTTCCTATAGGGGTCAAAATTCTCTTGAATATTCCATCTTAATTTTCAACTGCAATTACTTTCACTTTCAAATTTTAATTGGGTTTAATTATCTCTTTATCTAAAGGTTAAAGTATTCTTATATTTCAAGTTCCTATTTTTAAAATATTGTAAACAGTACAAATTTATTTTAAATACTTGAAGAGCATATACACTACTACACATATTATTCAGTTCTAGATCAAAGCACAATTTCAAATGGACTTAAATTCATAGGAATGCATACCTCAAAACTGCTGTAAGTAGGCCAGAATGTAGCTTCCATACATAGGTTTTCTTAAACCAGAGTTATAATGCACATTAATTACATATTTGTCATGGTTCAAGATCAACTGGCATCTCAGAACCATGCAGCTGCTTGCTCACTCCCCACCTTTTTCCTCCCCCAACTCCTGGAGGGATGTAACTCCCACAGGTAAAACCATTGGGTGCCCCATGGTGTGTACCTCCTATATTTTCTCTCTCGAGCAGTAGGGCACCTTCTGTTAATAGTTGAGACATAGGTTGGTACACGCGGGGAGCTGGATAGATCGGATAAATCGTCTCTCAATTGTTTGAACTCCTGGGACAGTTTTTCCACAGCTGAAAGTGTGGAAGGGGTGAGATTGTCTTTGAACTCTTGGAGTTGACGAATCACGTCATCCACTATTGGTGGTGCTATGTCATTCCAGGTCAGTGATGCCACATGGGTCGTGTACATTCAACCTCATCTGGATCTACAGATACAATCCTGACATATGACCTACGATAGATCATCTTTACAATGGCTGATTCCCTCAGGGACTGGATGCCTTTCTCGATCATCGTCCAGTTGGCTGAGCGATTCGTAACATCGTCCTTGTACGGAAACCTTTCCTTCACAGCTGCCAAGAGCCGTCTCCAAAGGCTGAGAGCTCACTTCTCCTTTGCAATCACTTTGTCAATTCCTCCTTCCCTAGCAAGTGATCCTAGCTGCTTGGCTTCTCTACCTTCTAGTTCATGACCATCGGCCCCATTGTCCCAGTATCGGAGCAACCAGGTGATCATGTGCTCCCCTGAAAGATGGGTGAAATCTTTTTGCATATTCTGCAGCTAGGTTGAGGTCCAGGGTCGAGAAGTCACCTCTTCTTCTTCCTCTTCATCTGATCCACATAGTAGTAACTCTTCGGATGCTGTCCCCTCATCTTTCTTCACTTCACGGGTTGCTGTTTGTGCTTCTCGTTTGCTTTTCCCCTTGCTTACAGGGGCAACCGACATTGTCACAAATTGGCCATTTGGTTTAGATGCAGTGTCTATCACTGTGGCTGGATCTGTGGCTGGGTTTGGGGCAGCTGCTGTGCTTGGGGGTTGAATAACACCAGCAGCTGCGTTGTCTGTTGCTGTCAGGGTTTGAGTAGCTTCTGTACTTGTTGCTGGAGTTGGTGTAGCTGCGGTGCTTGGAGTAGCTGCATTGTCCGTTGCTGTTGCGGTTTGAGTAGCTGCTGTGCTTGTCAC
>NW_009924107.1:0-7072 GCF_000696875.1 Nestor notabilis | reverse complement strand
CCCCGCACTGCCCCCACCTTTGCACAACTGGGAAATAAATAATTCGTTTCATTAATTAAGCACCCAGCCTCCGGTGTCTCCTCCGGTGTCTCCATCCCCCCACTCGGGATGTCGTTCTGCTGCTTTTTAATGGCAAAAAGGCCCTTTTTGGGGGTGGAAAAGACCAGCGCTCTGCTGCAGTGCTCATGAATATTCAGAGAATTATAAAATATGCAAATTTCTGGCTAATGAGATGCTGGGGGCTCGGAGCCAGCAGCAACTGCGATCTGAGGGGCAAAATTCTGCTCAAAGTTCCATTTTGAGGGGATTCTTTTTACCCATTTTTAACTTTTCCGCAGCCCTAAATTGTACCAAAATTGCCTTCTTTTCCCCCAGAAAATCAACCAGTTAATTAGCAGTGGCTCCTTAAGGAATGAAGGCACTTCCATGGGGGGGATAATTGCTCAGTTTGGGGGTTTGTCACTCATTTGGGGGGGGACAGTTCCTAATTTGGGGGGTTTTGCTCATTTTTGGAGAGTGTAATCCATTTTGGGGACAAATTCAGGCATTTTTGGGGAAATCACTTACTTGGGGGAACTATTGCTCATCTGGGGAGAGAATTGCTCATTTGGGGGAAACATTTTGGGGAGCATGGTGGCTTTGTGAAGATCAATCATTTTGGGAGCAGTGCTCGAAAAAAATGACTTAGTTTTGGAGAAATATAACTCATTTGGGGAAAATACTACTTTTTTCTGGGGGAAACACTTAATTTTGGGGACCACCCCTCATTCTTAGGGACAATAACAGGTTTTGGGGCAGCAACACCTGTTTTGGGGTGGGTCAGTCCTTTTGGGGGAACATCACTCATTTTGGGGGAGAATCCCTCCTTTTTGGAAAAGGTAAGTGTGAACATCACTCATTTTGGGGGAGAATCACTCATTTTGGGTATGGATTGCCCTCTTTGGGTACTATCATTTCTTTCTTGGGATCATCACTCATTTTTGGAGAATTACTCCATGCCATTTTGAAATAAGCATCACTCATCTGGGGGGAGAATGCCTCATTTTTGGACAATAAAATTCATTTTGGGGTGAGCATCACCCATTTTAGGGTCAGAATCACTCATTTTGAGACAAGCATCATTCATTTTGGGGGAGAAACCCTCCTTTTTGAACAATAACACTCATTTCAGGATGAGCATCACTCATTTTGGGGCTGTTTCACTTATTTGAGGGGACTTTTGGGGCTTCTCTGGTCACAGGAAGAAGCTGCCAATAAAATACAGCTGCAAAACCTCATCTCGTAGCACTTTATAATAAATGGCCATGAATTAATACTAAATTACAATGAATCCTTTATGAAATTACAGAAACCCAAAATACATTGGTTTGGTTTTTTTTTTGCCAAGCCACCCTCACCTGTGGCTTGTTTGGGCTAAAACTCCACCATTTTCCCACATGGGTGAACAATGTCAGGGAGAAACGATCTTTCCAGCAACATGATTGAGTTTCCTTCCATCTGGGTGACTCTCGGGGGTCACCATTCAATTTTGGGTGCAAATCTGTGTGTTTTAAACCCATTTCTTCCTGCCTCGGTGCCAGTGGGAAAGTCTCATTCCCGGCAGCCTTTGCCCCAACTCTGCATCCAGTCTCAGCCCTTCAGGATGAGAATGGGGTGGTTCTTCTCCAGATTCAATGGGGTTTTTAGCACATAAATAAAAGGATTTGGGGGAATATCCTCCCTTTTCCAGAAAGTTGTGTCCAGAGTCACCAAACGGCCACAGCACTGGGGATAAAACAGGGAGATTTGGGCAATCTGGTGGGTCAAGGGCACCAAAACCCTCCTCAGATCCAACCTGAGGCAGAACTTGCACTCGCTGTTTTTTTCTCCTCGTGTGCTGATACTTACACTTGTGAATCCTCTTTTTTGGGGGCAAAAAAAGCATCAGTCCTGTGGTTGTTTATTGGGATTTGGGGGTTTTTTGCACCAAGGAATCCAAGTGGTGGACGCAGTGGCCCACGGTGAAAGCCCGCTGTCGCCCAACAGCATTGGAGCATCGTGTGGGGAAAACAGCATCCCCTAAAAATGCTTTTTCTTACCAAAAATGAAGGGGAGAAGGGAAAAATAAGAAAAAAGCCTGAAAAAGAAAAATAAATCCGGCCACAATATGTGCCTTGTAAACATGTGTCCTTCACATCCACACGCTGACGTGCTGGTCCCTGTGCTCCTATGGGCAGCCAGGGCAGCCACCAGTGCCTCCAATTTGCTTTTTTCTCACCAATTTTGTTTTTGTTCTTGCCAGGGGTTGTTTTTTTGGCATTTCTGGGGGAATTTTGTTTCTGGTGCTGTCAATGATTTGGGGATGGTGCAGGAGGAGCTATTCCAAGGAGTCACTGTGGTCCAAGCCGAGGTCAGCGCCAGGTGCCGTCGGGAGGCCACCAGGCTCTTCTTCCAGCTCTTCCTCTTCTTCCTCCTCCTCCTCCATCTCGTCCTCATCCTCCTCGTCCTCCTCTTCTTCCTCAGTGCCATCAAGGGAGTCGTCATGGGCTGCCAGCATGGCCTGCTGCATGGCCATGGTGGCTGTCGCTGATGAGAGGGGTTGAAGGTTGTCCATGCTGAGTGAGCCTGAAATCAATAAATACATAGAAATAAGGACTTCCCAAGTAATATAAAATGACAACAAAGTGCATAAACCAAGAACAAGCCAAGTTGAAAGCTGTATCTAGACGCAGCGCCCTGTAGGGTGTCCCACATGCCCCGGTCACTGCCCAAGGTCCAACAATTAATGTCTTTAATGTATCTTCATTCAATAATGAGAAACAATCAATTTTGGGCAAGTAGATGCCCAAATTGGTTGGGCAGATCTTCGTCTTCTCTCAATTTCCACCATCCCTTCTCTTCATCTTCTCTGTTCTCATTTTGTCTGGTCCATACTCCTCTCTTTATCCTCTCTTCATCTTCTCTACTCCACCATCTGTTCTCTGTTTATCTTTTCTCCTCCTTTCTTGTCTCATCTGTCTTCTTATCTCCATCTTCTCTACTCTTAATTTTCATCATCTCTTCTCTGCTCACCTTCCTTTCGTCTTCTTCTTTCCTATCATCTTGTCCCATCTTCTCATCGCCACCTTTTAATCTTTTTTTCCATTTTGTCTCCTCTCCTCTCCCCATCTTTCCCTTTACCTTCTCCCCTCAGGAGATATCCCAAGTGATGCCCCACAGTGGCTGATCACTGAGGAGCGTTCGTATGCTGAGGAGATAGCAGTGCCCCATTTCTAGTGCCCTCGTGACAGGCAACCGGAAGGACCTTCTTGCCTGCACCACTTCTTCAACATGTTTTTCCCCACAGGGGATAAAAATGGCTCTAGAAATCCTTAATTCCAAATTAAGGCCATAATTTAATGCATGGCCACCCCATCCAGGAAGGGCAGAGGCCATCAGGGCTTGTCCTTACCGTCAGGATTTGTCCCCGAATTGCCACTCTGCTGCTGCAGGACCCCAGCAGCGATGGAGTTGGGCCAGAACCGCTGGGTGGGCCGATGCTGAGATTTGATTTTCTTGGCTTTGGGGGCAGGGTCTGGGTTGCTGGCATCAAGCATTGGCTGCAGGATGCGCCGCCGGGCATTGATGAACCTTTCCAGGGAAAAGAGAGACCGTTGGAGTAATGTTACAGCAATTCTGAGTTAGAACAACACACTTTATAACAATTCAATGAATCACAATATAAAACCAAAAAGCTGAGGTTTTAGCCTATTTTATTTGTTTGTAGTATGTTTTATGGTGAGAGTGGTAGACACTGGCGCAGGGTGCCCAGAGAAGCTGTGGCTGCCCCATCCCTGGCAGTGTTCAAGGCCAGGCTGGACACAGGGGCTTGGTGCAACCTGCTCTAGTGGAAGGTGTCCCTGCCCGTGGCAGGGGGTTAGAACTGAATGAGCTTTGAAGGTCCCTTCCAGCCCAAACCATTCCATGTTACACCATCGCATTAATTTCTCCAGCTGAGTTGAAGGCTGCTATACATCGAGTTTGCCACGAGAGGGCTCTAAGACACAGCAAATGAAACACTGTCAATTAAACACGCCCCAGCCCAACACCTAGAAACGGGCCCCGATCACCCGTTATTCCCAGAAAAGCATTATATAGCACCAAACCAGCATGAAAAACATTTCTAAAGCCAGCAAGACGACTGCATGGGCCACCGATGCACTCACCAGTTGTTGACTTGCAAGAGGGTCAGGTTGGTTTGGGCGGCAATTTGCCTCTTCTCATCCTCTGTGGGGTAGGGGTGCTAGAAAAAAAAGAGAGATGGGCAGCAAAATGACATCCCTGTATGCAAAACGGCAACCTTGAGTGGGCCCAACACAGCGATGTTCTTGTCCTCAGTGCAATAAATCAAGCATTTCCCATGTAAAAAAAACAGGCTGGAAAGTTCCCAACCACTTGCTGCTCTATGTGCTGGGTCATGTTGTTCCCCAAGTTTCTTGGAGTTGTTATTTTCTGTGTTGCCACCTACCTTGGGAGTCCCCCACTTCCCTGGAGATCATCATGCAACTCTTTACAATCAGGTTCTGAGAGGGTTTTGTCCAAATTATGCAGGAAAAAGGGCTGGGGTAGGGTTAAGCTTTTCACCCTTCTTCCAGCCCTGCTGATGGGACAGCTGTGTCCTTGCATGGAAACATCCTGGCTGCATCCTTTGAGTTCCCTCTGTCTACGTACATTTGCATCCCCCAAAAATGGGATGGGTTTGTAATTCTGCATGTCAAGTGACTGCTGATGACAACCATACCTGTGGGACAGCTTTCCCACTCCAGCTTGCTAGAAAAGGGTACTTGGGAGATGTTAATTGTAAAAAAATGCAAAAAATCATGGAAGGCCCCTTTTGTTTGCTTATTCTTGCATTAAGAGCATATTTTTACCCCCTGCATTGAAAAAAGTTGTGCTCCAAATACTCCCAAAATAAAAGCAAAGCCACTTAGTGCCTCCAAATACAAATTCGCCCCCCTGATTTGCTAATTTTGGGGGGTTTCACCTGGGTTTTTTTTTCCCAGCTTGCACAAAGATTTGGCAGTTGGGGTGCTCACCATGAGATGCTGGAAGAGCCATGAGCGCATGATGTTGGTGGCATGTTTAGGCAGGACGCCCCGCTTGTTCTTGGACTTCTTGTCCTCACCATCGAGGAGGGACGTCAGATCGAGGTTCACCTGCCAGGGGAGAGAATTGGCTGAAAACAGAGCTAGACAACCCGAAACACTAGCAAAACCAGCCCAAAACGGGAGTGCAAAAAACCAGGCACTTGCAGGGAGCATCCAAACCCCATTTTATTCCCAAAAAAGTTTGCATTAAATCCACAATTTCCCCCAGGATCTCTATTCAGCATCTCCACTGGTTTTACCAATGCTTTGCAAAGGGAAATGGGCTTTCTCCCTGTGGTGGCATCAGCACAGCTGAAGACTGTGATGCTGAAGCCACGATGGATTTGATATGTAATTAAAGAGGAAAACCACTTTTACCTTACAAAATAGAATCATGGAATGGTTTGGGAGGAAAACCACTTTTGCCTTACAAAATAGAATCATGGAATGGTTTGGGCTGGAAGGGAGCTTAAAGCTCATCCAGTTCCAACCCCCTGCCATGGGCAGGGATACTTTGCACTAGAGCAGGTTACTCCAACAACCAAGAAGATGACTTTCTGAACCTGAGGTTAAAACCCTGCTGCTTGTTAACACCTTCCAAGCCTGCATTCCTCATCCAACTGATTCTCACCAGGAGGAAAAATAAATCCATTGCAGGGAAATTTGCTTTTTTCCCCCAGAAAAATAAAAAATCAACATCTTGCTGCAAGAGAAGTTTTAATGAGGATGTAGGAACCGAACTGAAATCTCAGTGCTTGAGTTAAAAAGAGATTTTTACTCTTTTTTTCCCCAGCTCTTCATCAAACCCCTTCTCCTGGATGAATTAAACATCAGGCCAGCAGGTCCCTGCAATTCCCATGGGTTGCAGCTGAATAAATCATGCCGGCGGCGCAGGAAGAGCATCCAGAGGTGCTTGTCTGGGGCTTCCTCCCTGCCCCAATATTCCCTGTGTGCATGTTTTTCCCACCACGGAGGGTTTTGCTGCAAGATTTAAGCACTCACTGGAAAGATATTAGAGGATGAAATTTTAGGAAGCAGCGCACAGGCAACAAAACCTGCCAGGGAGGTGCCACCCATTCCCAACATGCACGGGAGGATTTTTGCCGACCTGCCCTGTGAAGCAGAGTAGCAGAAAACGATGGTTTCTTGCCCACATTCCTGGGGAATGGGGACTTGGAAGAGTCCATTTGCAACACAGCCAACAGAGATAGCAAGTTGTCCTTGTAAATCCATTTCTGCACCAAATTGTCACCTTATTGCAAGATGAATCCACAGGCAAACCCCATGTAATTCATTGCAATGACAGAAAAAAGGAGTAAAACCAGAGCAAATGGCTAAAAAATACACCAAAATCTATAAAGCAAGGTCAAAAAACGACTCCTTCCCATGAATGCTGCAATTGCTGCACTGAACAGGCCATCCCAGATCCACAATCCAATAGCAAAGGTTTAGAGGTGGTGACATGGTTTAGCGTATGGTATCCCTGCCCATGGCAGGGGTTTGGAACTAGGTGATCTTAAGGTCCTTTCCAACCCTAACTGTTCTATGATTCTGTATCACAACCTATCAGACACATCGTATATCATATATCTTATATATCAGTTATCACAGATCTCATATTTCATACAGTATGAGATCTCATATTCTGCTCCATATCATAGATATGACATATGAGATATCTATCATACAGGTAATACATAATTTATATGATATATATGATATATATCACACATTCATATATCATATATCACATATCACTTTGTATATAAGACAATATATATATTATACATCATATATGAAATGCCACGTCATATCATATATACCATATCTCATATATGGTGTATGTGATATGATATCTCATATATCATATACTGTATGTCATATATCATATATGATATGTCATACTATATTATATAGCATGCAGTGTATAGTGTATATAATATAATATGATGTAATGTAATGCAATG
>NW_009924106.1:1187-1902 GCF_000696875.1 Nestor notabilis | reverse complement strand
GTTATGGGTGTTTTGGAGGTATCTAGGGGGGTTTTGGAAGTGGTTATGGGCATTTTGGAGGTGTCATGGGGGCTCTGGAGGTGTCCAGGGGCACTTTGGAGGTGTCTAGGGGGGCTTTGGAGATGTTAATGGGCGTTTTGGAGGTGGTCATGGGCATTTATGTGCTGTTTAGAAGCGTTTATGGGCATTTTGGAGGTGTTTATGGGACGTTTAGGGGTGTCTATGGGTGTTTTGGAGATGTCTATGTGTATTTGGAGGTGTCTGTAGGCGTTTTGGAGACATATTCTGGAGCTTATTTGAGTTTTGGGGGTGTTTCTTAGTGTTTATTGGCATTTGGAAATGTTTTTTGGTGTTTACTGGCATTTTGGGGGTGTTTCTTAGTGTTTATTAGTATTTTGGAGGTGTTGTTTGGTGTTCATTGGTGTTTTGGAAGTGGTTTCGGTGTTTTGGGGTGTTTGAGGGGCATTTTGAGGTATTACAGGGTGGTTTTGGGGTGTTCTGTGGTGTTTCAAGGGGGTTTGGGGGTTTCTGGGGTGTTTCAGAGGGGCTTCAGGGCCTTTTGTGGTGTTTCCGGGGGGTTTTGGGGTGGTTTGGGTGTTTCTCAAGATTTCAGAGGCGGTTTTGGGGCGGTTTTGGTGTTTCAGGGCCATTTTGGGGACTTTCAGGGGTGGTTTTTGATGTTTCTGGAGTGTTTGGGGGGGGGTGATGTTTCTGG
>NW_009924106.1:0-1149 GCF_000696875.1 Nestor notabilis | reverse complement strand
CATTTCAAGGGTGCATCGAGGTGGGTTTTGGTGCTTCAGGAGGGTTTGGGGGTGGGAGTCATTGTTTGCGGGTGGGCTCTATGGGACACTATGGGGCGGGCTCTATGGGGCAGACCCACCAGCAGGCAGGTGATGACGTCGTTCTCTGCGAAGGGCTCCCCATAGGCCTCAAACTTGTTGTTGGTCGACTTGCGGCCGGTGCCCCCGTAACCGTAGGAGAAGAGCTCCTCACCTGATGGGGACCCCAAAAGTGACCCCAGGACACCCAAAAGTGACCCCTGGACACCCAAAAGTGACCCAGGGACACTCAAAACCGACCCCTGGACACCCAAAAGTGACCCCTGGACACCCAAAAGTGACCCAGGGACACTCAAAACCGACCCCTGGACACCCAAAAGTGACCCCTGGACACCCAAAAGTGACCCAGGGACACTCAAAACCGACCCCTGGACACCCAAAAGTGACCCCTGGACACCTAAACCTGACCCCCCCCCATCGGGGCCATGGTCTCACCCAGTTGGGTGCTGCAGGAGTCCAGGGACCAGCCCACCCGAACCACGTGGGGGTCGGGCTCCGAGCACGGGAGGTGCTTCACTGGGATCTCCTCATTCACCTGCAGGGGGGGAAAGGGAAGGAAGGAAAGAAGGAAAAGGGAGAAGATAGGGAAGGGGGCAGGAAAAGGGGGGCAGGAAAAAGGTGGCAGGAAAAATAGAAGGAAAAGGGAAAAAGTGAAGGAAAAGGTGTGGGAATAAGAAAAGGAACAGGAAAAGTAAAAGGAAAAAGGGAAAAGGAGGGAAAAAGGAAAAAGTGAAGGAGAAAGACCCAGGAACAAGGGAAAGGGAAAAGGGGAAAGAAACAGGGAAAAGGGGAAGGAACAAGGAAAAGCAGCAGGAAAAAGGAAGAGGAGGAGCAGGAAGAGCAAAGTGAGCAGAGATCAATGGAAGCAAGTGGCCAGTGCGTGCCACTGATGCCACTGAGTGCAACTAATACCACTGGGTGCCACTGATACCGGTGGGTACCAGTGGGTGCCACTGATACGAATGGGTGCTACTGATACCACTGGGTACCAATGGGTGCCACTAATACTGCTGGGTGCCAATGGGTACCAATGATGCCAGTGGGTGCCACTGATACCGGTGGGTACCAGTG
>NW_009924105.1:19389-19704 GCF_000696875.1 Nestor notabilis | reverse complement strand
CACTGCTGCCTCCGCAAGCGGGCGGTCACCGCTGCCGCCTGGCGCGGAGGGGAGCGGGAGGCACCTGAACCCACTTACCGCAGCGTAAACGCTGGAGCGAATCACCTGCGCGTCGTGCTCTGCCCGCCGTCTGCGGGCGGGAGCGCACCTGGAGCGAGTGCGAGCTCAAACGGGCTCGCTCTGGGCTCGGAAGACCCGACGAGTGTTGCTGGAACCGGTAGGGACCCTTTACAGGAGAGGAGGTGACATGCAACCTGTGGAGAGAGAGGAACTTGACTGGAAACTGCACCGCAATAGCCCAGAAATGAGCGGTCT
>NW_009924105.1:15355-19358 GCF_000696875.1 Nestor notabilis | reverse complement strand
CGGTTCAGCCGCTGTCGTTCCCACACCTTTTACCATTGTTACCTCTAATGATCCGTTATTGAATCCTGGTTCTTTATAGGCTAAGAAAAACGTAATCTCATCCAGGTAAGTGAAGTACGGTGTGTGTGCTAGGCGGCTTTCTGAAAAGGCTCTCATAGGAGACGGTTAAACCATAGAAGGTTCCTCTGTTTTGCAGTAATGTTATCTGCTCATTTTACAGAATATTGGCTTTTAAAAGTAACTTTTTTTTTTCTCCTTCTCGTTAGCAACAAACTAGTAGGAAGCTTAAAAGAAAATCTGGTCTTGAATGCTGAATGCTAGGTTTTCTTTTTAAATCCTCCCCTGTAGATTGTGTCTTGATAGCTTAAAAGCAAGCTTGTTGCAAGTGGGGTTTGGAAAATGCTGTTTAGATGAGTGGGTTTTAGCATCTTGGAAAAGTGAGAATGGTTAAACTTTGCTATTAAATGGTGTAATTGTCTTGTTTCAAATCACACAGTAATGTCTGTGGTAGTCCTCATCTCGAATACTGCTGATGCAGCCAGGTATGCTGACTCCTGTTGACAGGGGATGTATTTATTCTGTTACACTGTACAGGCTTTGCAGATTCCAGGTCTGATGCAGTTATTCTTTTTTTATTTTGAAAAATAATTGTACTTGGACTCAAGGACCTACTGAGCATGTGTAATAGATAAGTTACTTCTTGATGTGTGAAATCTTTCTCGGTACTCACTGCTCTGTGGAGAGCTCGCTGGAGTTATCTGTTGGGTTGGTTGCTCTTTGCTGCTTTAAAAATGCTTTATGGTTGAGGAATTCAAATTGATATGTGAGGTTCTAGCTGCTGAAGTCAAACGTGGGAATTAAGTCGGCAAAGGGGAAGTGATGTCCTGAAATATGGGACATAAAACCTTTGTTGAAGGTGACTGTTTGTCAAAGCAGGAATTTAGAAGCATCATTGTGGAGGCCTTGGGAAGTTCTGGTGAGCTCCTACTCTCTCCTCTTTCTGTTTTGTGCCATGTCAGTGGGTCTTGCCCCATTTCTTCTCTGATGAGGACCAGGAGCCAGGCTTTCCCTCACCCTGAGGGTGTTGGTGCCAGTTATTTAGAGGGAGAGGCTTTCTTGATTTGTTGTCTCAATGAGGATGAGATCCTTCATGCATAGTAATAGACTTCATCTTAATTTGTACTGTTTTCCACCTGAATATTACCGTGTTTTCTTAACTGGAGGATGTTCCACATACTTTCATATTTGGCAGGTGGGAGAAGGACACTCAAGTCCCTCTCTGCTTGTGAAAAAGGAGGGAGAGAAAGGAGTGGCACAGAAGCTTCATATCATACCCCCTTTTGTGTTTGAGATTCAAGTGTGACAGTGCTGGTTTCGGTCCCGTGTCATGGATGGAGCTTGATCTCTTTAGCATGCTTGGAAGAGGCTTGTTAGGTTGGTGTAAAGGGCTGGAGAGGCAGAGGAACTCCTAGTGTCTAAGTCCAGCTGGAGTTCAGCTGCATGACTTGTGGCTCTGCTTGTCCAGACTGCTGTGCTGCTTGCTATGTCCAGAATGGCAGGGGTTTTAGTGCCAAAAAGAGGGAAAAAAAGTCAATATTAGTGTTGGTAAAGGTGACCTAAATGAGCAGAAATGATAGATTTGGAAGTCCATATGTAGCTGTGTATGTTTGAGGGACATTTGATCCCATCTATAAATAACCACTCATTGCTCTCTGAAGGAAAAAAGACAGTAGCTGAATTATTTTGGGGAAAAAAGTGTTTAACCTCATTTATTTATGTATCTGTAAACATCAGTGTGTTTTCTAGTCTGTTTGGTTGCTTTGCAAATAAGGTAAAATTAGCTACTGATTTTAGAATGGGGACAATATTTCACTTAGCTAAGGGAATAAAACCAAGAAAATCGGTAGTAGAGAAGGACCAAATTAAAGTAGATCCCGCCTCCTGTAACTGTTCAAAACTCACTTGAGATTAGCACAACTTTAACATACACAATTGCATTATTAAGAATAAAATTGAAGTTGGTGTCACCTTTTAATTTTTAATAAGAAAGCTGTGATAACCTATGCACACCATTAAGATTGCAAGGTAGATTATTCAGAAGCAGAAGTTTTGTTCTGTCTCTCCCTGGTATTTGTGAAGTCCTTGGAATCAACGTGTATTTTGTGTTAAAGGATAAACTGGCAGTTTTGGAAGTTCATGGTCACATGTAATGAGAAATTGGGCATGAAAGCTGTGTGAGACTCAGAACTGCACAGGTGTGTTTAGCCACATGTTGATTACAGATCATTGGTGCAGCGTGTGCTGCTGTATCATAGAATCCCAGCCTGGTTTGGGTTGGAAGAGACCATAAAGCTCATCCAGTCCCAACCCCCTGCCACAGGCAGGGACACCTTCCACTAGAGCAGGTTGCTCCAAGCCCCTGTGTCCAACCTGGCCTTGAACACTGCCAGGGATGGGGCAGCCACAGCTTCTCTGGGCACCCTGTGCCAGCGCCTCAGCACCCTCACAGGGAAGAGCTTCTGCCTCAGAGCTCATCTTAATCTCCCCTCTGGCAGGTTAAAGCCATTCCCCCTTCGATGCTCCTTCTAAGGTGTGAGAGGTAAAGAAGATGGAAGCATAGATTGTCTGGGTTCCTTAGAAACATAAGTCGTAATTTGTTTCCATTTTGTCTGCACTTCTTGATTATTTCTAAATATATCACAAGTTAAATATAGATTAGAAATATTCAGGTCTCGGTTACATCCAAGTCACTTAAATACAGGTCTCCAGTTGATGTCCCTGTTTTGTGTAAATCTGGGATATGTCAGCCTCATGTATATGATCTGATAGAAGCAATTTGACTGCTTACAGCTCCTGTGCTGTGCAGAGCCCAGCACCACTGCTTCTGGCACGTGTAAATAGGCAGCAGTGGAAAGGTCTGTTGATGCTGGAGCATGTTTCTTGCAAGGGTGAACTATTGTTCTAATAATCCTTGGCTCGAGATGCCTTTTGCTGGGGCTGTGGTGATGCTTTGCTGCTTGTCCCTGGCTGTAAGTGCCAAAGTGGCTTTTGCAGTGTGAGTTGTTTAAGAGAATGGTTTGACTTGCTTATGAAGCCATTCTAATAAACTATCAATTTAAGTGTTAATTGCACATAGTTGCAAGGTGTGTGTACACACCAGTGCCTAATACTTACCACAGTGAAAACCGGTGAACAAATACTGTCATCACTTGGCTTAGTTATCTCCTGCCAAATTATCAGTGTGATTTAAGTAAGGAAATTGCACACAGTAGATTGTTGCTTGTTGGTGTAAGTAGGAGTATCTGGTTATTCCTGATGCTAAAATGTCCTCGTGTTTGACAAGACATTAACATTGACAAAGATTTTCAGAGAAACTGGACAACTATGTAGGTACCAAACTCAAGTTTGCTGCCTCACCAAGAGGAGGAGGGTGATAAATGAGCATGGAAATGGAGGGGGAATTTAAGAAGACCACATGAAGAGCAATGTGATGTGTTTCTTAACTCTTACTTCCAAGTTAGAAAAACTTTTACCTTGTGCAGCATCAGCCTGAGTATGATACAAGGCTTGAAAGCAAGTTTTTGTACGTCACTAGTTTGGCATGGAAATAGTTTTGTGTATAAAATGTAGGACAGTATGCTTGTAGCTAAGTTGGCTAAACATACAGTTTTGATGTATGCAGGATTTTTAAAGTTTCACATTGCATTGTCTTCGATGAGGTATAACTGGAATTCCTTCTGATAACTAAATAAAGCTCAATTCCCATGAAGACTCTGCACTACTGTCAAGATGTCAGTTGCTGGAAGGGAGGCTTTGCTCCACTTCTGCTTAGCTAGTTTGCAGGGATTTCAGTACCTGCAGAATTGGAATTCAGCTGGCTGTAGGGCTGAGATTGCAGCTTCTCAAGTGTTCAACTTCAGTGCTGGTTACAGAAGAGGTTTATGTGTTTCCCTATGAGTGTTAAGACCTGGGTGTTCAACCCCTCAAGTCGTAGTGCCGTGCT
>NW_009924105.1:13570-15324 GCF_000696875.1 Nestor notabilis | reverse complement strand
TGCTAACACCTCAAGTCGTAGTGCAGTGCTGGGAACCAGCAGCTGCCAGCGGTATGTGTTTGCTCAGCCTGGGTGCTGCCCCGGGTATTCAGAGGGTGACACTTCAGCCGAGCGTGCTGAACTACATCTCTGTGCCTCAAACAGTTAAATATAATGCTCTGAGACTGTTGAGCTTAAAAAAACCCCCAACAACCAAACAAAAACCCATCAGTTCTTAATAGAGAAAATGTAGCAGCGTTGTGGAAGCTACAGTCATATTTTACTGATTGGGTGCTATTGATCTAGTTCTCCAGTTAAATTGCCAAGATGAAAGGGGTAATCCTGATTAATTCCATATAAATAGATAAACACAATTTGTATGTGTGTAGTTGCAGAGTTCTTTAGGAAAACTTTCAGCTTTCAGCCAGGCTTTAGATGGTCTATTATGTTCTACTAGGTGCTTTAATTTTAAGTGGCTTTTTTACCATTTAGTATTCATCCTGAAGAGAATATCTTAATTTTACAAAATCAGCAGACTATCAATTAATGAGTTCTTTTTGCAGCAGTTAAAATAGCTTGATACATATATAAAAACATATATATTAAAATATATGTGTATTTTAAAGCTGCCTTTAGCAAAGAAAGTGAAGGAATTGAGGAATTAGCAGTGTTCTGCTGCTGAACTTTCCTGGAGATTGGGTTTTTCCCTGGAGTATGTAACAACCACGAGATGTTTGAGTTGCGTAGAAAGTGATTTAATGTTTAATTTTAACAAAAACTATTTAATGCCCCTTTAACAATCTGATTAAAAGGTAAATTGCTACAAAGCAAAAGGAGTTTATATTTTTACACTGTGGCTAACCAGTATCCCTCTACTCATGGCTTCTGGATCTTTTGGAATACCTGATAGGGGCTGGACATTTTAGTAGGAAAAACATTACAGCTGAATCTCTTAAGGCACTGTTCTGAAGGGGCTGTCCAGCTCAGGAGCTCGCTGGGCTTCAAATACAGGCTTGTGTATTCTTCTATGGTGTTTGGTGACTCTTATTGCCAGTCTTTGAGCTTTCCCAGTTCAGCTTTGGTTTGCTATTGTGACATGACCAGGGCCAAGTATGGCTTTTTTAGGAAGGAACCTACTGGTAATCTGTGATGTAACAAGGTTTTATTTTTGCTATTCCTCTTGCAATCTAGTTTCATAGTTACTCAGTAAAATCTTGTCTTGAGTTGGTAAGTTGATCTAGAAACAGTGAATTACATGTTAGAGGTTTTTCCCTTCAAAACACGTCCTTCTGCATCCATTAGCAGTGAATCTTCTCTGCTGTTGAGTAGTTAGTGCAGCTGGCTCCGTGCTGGTTACCACGGAAGCAACTCAAGTGCTCTGCTTAGGCTGAATTTCTTCATTTGCAGATTTTAATCTGTTGATACTTTTCTCGGTGCACTGGATAGGTGTTGGCTCATGTGAATGACTTTTTTTAACAGTATGAATTTTGACGGTTTGATTATCTTATATCTCATCAGAACATAGCAGCTCAGTAAGTTTTGGTATCCTCTTGTCATATTGTTTAGTGCAGAGGTCTTTTAAAAGTGGAGAAACTGTTCTGTGGTTAAATTGCCCACTACTTCATCTGTCAAAGAATTTTAATATGCTACTGCTCTTTGTAGTTAACTCGGGTAAGTTTTAATTGTTACCCAAACAGGAGTGAATCTTGCTGTGCTTTTGTTAACTTTTTTTTTTTTTTTTTCACTATTGCTTTAACAGCCCCCCACCCCAACCT
>NW_009924105.1:10982-13555 GCF_000696875.1 Nestor notabilis | reverse complement strand
CCCCCCCGACTGTATATACTTTCTGGGGTTTTTCACTTAAAATTTTGTTTAATCTCTCCTAGTTTTCTAATCACCAATGTACTTTATGTACTTTTGGGTTCTGGTGGGATTGTATTTCTACTTGATCTGTACAACTCTGTTGAACTTTGCCACCTATTTATGGTTTTTTATCTTTCTTCGGCCTAGAAGCACGGACAGCTTTTGAGTGTTTTTGATTCTAGCTCTCTGTTCTTATGTACTTGTGGGCTTTTCATATTTTACCTTTGTTTTTATTTGATGTCTTTTTTACATTCCTTGAAGCTGTCATATTTTGTGACACTGGGTCAAAGCATCTGTCAGTAGCCAGCACAGTTGTCTTCCATTATTATTATTATTATACTTTGATGAGTTTATCTTCGTTGATGTGCTTTTAACCCTTTTGACATGTGTCTAATGGTGGTGGTGACCTAGAGGTGAAAAGTGCAGTGCTGCTACTATGTGTATGGTACTCTGCAGTCTGAGGTCTCTAACAATATAGGCTTAACTGGTGTTTCTTTCCTATTGAACTATTTGAGTTGGACTTCGTGTAGTTTTGAAGAGACATTGTGTTTTTCTACGGCTTCCATCTATTTGATGTTCTGCATGCAACACCCTGGTGCTACTGATACCACTAACAGGCTGCAGCACTCAGAGTCAACTTCCAGCTTCTTTTTTTCAGCTCAGTTTTCAGTGTAATGGTCCAGCAGCTTGCTTCTGCTTGGGCCCAGGTAGAGTCCTTCTGTATAAGCTTCATCTTTTGCAGTTTCCCTCTGTAGTTAATGAACCTGAACATCTCTTCTTAACACTGCTCCATAGTGAAACCTTGTAACTGTATCCAGAAGGCGAGAGCCACAAATAGAGGTGTTGGCGTATTCCTTCTAAAAGTAGAACAGGCTGCCAAAAGTCATTTAAGTCATTAGACCTGTCATGAGTTTTAAAGCCTCGTATGCGTGTATTGAGGAGCAGAGTATAGCTTGCCTTCTAAATTTTAAGTGGTTACTGTCACACTGGTTAGAAAAATGAATACTTGCTTGAAACTGGTGGCTGTTGCATGTTGTAGATAGCAGGGAGGAAAGCTGGGTATTAATGGGATGAAATCTTTCCAAAAGGAATTTATAAAGCCAAATGTTCCTGTTTGAAAACAGGCAAGGAAGTGAATGTAAAAGAACTGGAAATAATAGAAAACTGCATCCAGAAACGTGTTTTGATGTGGTGGGACACCTAAACAGTTTGTAGTATGTTCCTGTGCAGCTGGAATTGGAATTTTCAGTGTTGGGCTGTGAGTGCTCTGGTTGCAGAAAATCCAGGTATTTTGTTATCAGTTTGTGAATCTTTTATTAGAAATGTGGTTGGGCAGATATGAAGCACAGCAGATAGGCAGTCCTTGCCAAATGTTAATCCTGTTTTCGTGTGCTTAGTTCCAGCATTTCAAGCTGGCAGTGCCATTAAAAGGAGGAGGACCTGCATACTATGCCCTTCCATTTGCTTTCACAAGCATTCGTGGAGGATGTAGAGAATTGGATGGGTTCCCTACTCTGCTGCGCCATGTGCCTGCCTGAGAACTTGTGTTAGCAGATGGGAGAGGGTGATCTGAGCATGCAGGGAAGGAGGCTGTTTTTCTGGTGGGGGTAGAGATAGCCTCAGTGTTTGAACTCAAAAAGTGCTGTGAATGAAATCTATTGTGTGTCTTTTGTCACCATATTCATCTTTAATATTATAATGTCTTACAGCATATTGATTTCAGATCTATAGACTAAAATTTAGTCAGAAAGCATGCATTATTATTTTAAAATGAATTTGCTACTAAAATGCTTTGTAAAAAATAATTTTTAGATTAGTAATGAATTCTTAATTTAATTTAATGACTTTTGGTTTGCTGCTTTTTTCCCCCACACTGAAATCTCATTTGACTGGTTCCAAAGAGGAATAAAGCTGCAAGCTTCATCTTGCACTTCTTTTCCACGAGGCTAAGTGTTTTAAAACTACCAAACAGGTTATGCATTCAGAAAAGGATGGTGCCCTGGTAATTCTTTGAATGCAGTAGTTGCTTTCTTGCTTTTTAAAGCCTAGAGAAAACTTCATTTTATGATGATTACCTTGTGTACCATGTCATTTCAGCTGTCGCTTTGAGTCTGCCCCGTACTCACAGCTGTGTTGTAGCTTTGTGATGCTAGAACTTACAAAATCATCCCTATGCCAAAAGTGAAATCCTGTATGGATACCACTGAACTGAAGCCTGGTTCTGGCTGTAAGGAAAGCTTGTAGATATCTTCTGATGTGGCAATACACTGATGAAGGTGCACAGGTAGCACACTTGCCAGCCAAACCAGTTCCCAGTGTGTGGAGGCTTCCAGCCAATTTGATGGCTAAGGATGACATTTTTTCCCTGAGAAAAACTGAGTGAAATGAATATGGAACTTATGAGGGCTGTGCACGTAGTGGGAGGCAGCATGAAGGTGAGGCGTGCTCAGGATGATAGCTAGGGGCAAGTATGGGGAAGCAAAACTGCCCCTTTCCTGCACTGGAGCCTATCTCTGTATTTTTTTGGTGGTTCT
>NW_009924105.1:0-10951 GCF_000696875.1 Nestor notabilis | reverse complement strand
AAAGAATTTTGAAATGGCTTTATTACTCTCTTTTGCTTAAGGAGATAATAGTAATGCAGAGGTAGAAGTCGTGATTATACCAACAGTGTCATGGAGCAATGCATCTTGTCTAGTCTAGATGCCAATAAAGGCGTGGTCTCAGGGATTACATCTGAAATTACAGGAGTGTATATTATTAATTTTCAAAAGCGAATTTAAATATGTTCTGTGGAACACACTATTTTTATTAGCATTCAGAGCTATTAGAGAATATAGAGAATTTTGGGTGTGACAGCCCTCCTTCACAATTTTCACAGGTTGCTTCCATTTCTAGAATCTGACATAGCTTGTCTTCTGTTATAAGTGTAAAATAGCTTATTTATCCTAATCTTCACATGTAGTTGTTTGCTAACACCTAGTTCAGGTCTTTGGAGCCTGAATTTCAGGTTCTGCAGGGTTTTTTTTATTGCTATGGATTCTTTTTACTTACCTCCTTATTTAAAGTGATGATGTGTTTTGAAAAAATACCTAAATATGAAGAGGTCAGAAGCAGCTTGGATACCTGCAGTGATTTGGTAGCCATTTCTCTGTTGTGTTTTTATGTAGCTTTTTTGAGATGCAGATGAAAGAAAACCCACACAAACTACAGCTACAGGAAATGTATGTCATATTGGCACTACTGAGGGTTTTTCAGTTGTGCTTTTGAGTGTAAATCTGTTCTTCACCTCTTGATTTGTCATCTTTGAGTATAGACAAGCGGTGCTCCTCACAGGTGATGTAAATACTGTAGGCCTAGTCTAAAATAAGGAGATGGAATCTGCAAGGTAACACCACAGCATGTGAATAGGGGCTTGCATATTTAAAATTTGAGGATTTTGGGGAGGAAGAGGGCAGTTTCTGAACATGGAAGGATGAGAAGCCAGTCATCAAATGCATCCAAAGCAGGATCTGATATATTCTGCCTTCTAGGTAGTGCTAGTTAAAGGCTGTTTCTGGTTCAGCTTGATTGGAGGTTCTTGTGCTCATGGTGACAGCCATATCTGCCCCAAATATGAAGTGTTATTTTTCTAAAGAAGTAGTATTTTCCAGTTGTTTTATTTATTATCAGCTTTTCATTTTACTGCAGAAATCAATCTAAAGGAAAAAAGCCAGTGTTATGGTTGCTGAAAGTATCTGTCTGTCCTAGATCTGATCTACACGTGTTTTTTGATCTGCCCCCTTTTGTTCTCCATGGAACTTGCTGTGGAGGCACCACTGGTCATGACTCTGTAGCAGAGACTGAGCCGATGCTTTGGAGCTTCATCTTTGCATTCACATTTGTCAGGCACAGGCTTTATTACTTTAGTGTAGCATTTTCAAACGTGTCCTTTGCTTATTTATTAAAACTAAAATGACCTGTAAGAAACAGATTTTTGCCTTTATTTCTGTCTTGTGTGATCGTAAAGAAATGTTTTTCCCAAGTTTAGCCTGTGAATGATTCATTCCTGTTTATACAGAAGGCTTTGAAAGACTCAACTTATTGTTTCTGTTATGATTACAGATTAATATGTGGAGTATATTGTTTGCTTAAGTCTAGTTTAGCTCCTGT
This sequence comes from Nestor notabilis, assembly GCF_000696875.1. Classification (NCBI taxonomy): domain Eukaryota; kingdom Metazoa; phylum Chordata; class Aves; order Psittaciformes; family Psittacidae; genus Nestor; species Nestor notabilis. The sequence goes on along the minus strand of NW_009924105.1, from coordinate 9,384 downwards.
AATGTAAGTAACTTCATCATTCTTACTCTGCATGCTGAGGGCTGTTGGTTAAGGTGAGTGGAGGAGGGGATGTGATGGGCTGATGGTTTTCATTTCAGTAAAAAACCCAAAATCGGAATTGGCCTTTGTAGATTCTGCCTCACAGCTACAGGTGGTATCAAGTGCCCTGTTGAATCATTATGAAATGCAAAGCTGGATTCACTGGCCTGCATGATTCCCTTAGGATACAAAGCAGCTGGATTTAATTGGTGATCTGAACCTCGAATCACAACGCATTTAGTGAACTACCTGTGTCACTAGCATCTAGTTTCTTCTATCTTGTGCTGTCTTGCTGCCTGTCAGTTATATTAAGAAGGGGGAGCGGATGGTAGGTTGAGTTGATGGTTTGTTTCAGTAGCCTGAAGATTGACAATTCATGTGCTTTTTAAAAAACGTGTGAGACTTCTCACAGAACAAAATCAAGAAATGGTTTTAGATATGAAACGCACTCGGGGTGTTCAGACAGGTGTAACGTTGTCCGGTAGTGTCAGAAAGAAGGGTAGACTTTGGTTTCGACTGGGGAGAGGTTTATGCATGCATCGTAATTCCTTTTTCACAGCTGAATGGTTATTGTCCCACGTTACCTGTTACCACAGATGTGTGGGAAAATTGAAGGGTAGAGATCCTGTTGTTGCTTGTAACACCTGAGAGGCAGTGGCAGAATGTGGCGCTAGTCTGTACCCTTGTGCCCAGGGAAGTGTCCTTGGTGGTGTTGCTGTCCTGGTTGTTCTTATAACATTCTTGTTAGTGGTTTCAGAAATGGGACTTAATGCTCATTCAGGGCTTCCACAGGTGCTGTGCAGGTGGGAAATTATTACCGATTCTCTGCAAATAAGTAAACCAATTCCTATTTTTAGTGCCGTGCTGGTTTTGTAGTTGTGGAAGCTGTTACAGTTTTTCTGTGTGGCATTTGGGAATTCTGGTAACACGAGCGCCTTTTGCTTCATCATTTGGAAAATTCATTCTAAAAGATGATGGAAGGGTTTTAGATGTTGGCCAAGTGATAATCCGGGTATCACTGTAAAAGCAGATCCACATTTAATTCATTCTTCTACCTTTTATGATAACTGTTACATTTATGCAGTTTCTTGTAGCAGTTTGAATCAGAAGCATCCATACTTGCTCTGTAATTGCTTATATACTCTTCCAAGGCTATAACACAGCTCTCAGTGGTGTCTGTGTAGAAGTAATTCAATTTTGAGGTGGCATTACCTAGGCGTTTTTAGAATAAAAAATGTGTTCACAAGTCTTTCAATTTGCATGTGGGGGAAAGACTGACAAAAGAAGATAACTGTAATGTCCTCTGCTGGTGCTTTGCTGCTCACTACAAATGAGGTGAAACGAAAGCAAGAGCTTGAATAGACCAGTCGGGCAAAACCCAACTCTAAAAAAGCCAAACCCTCTGATTTCTGTAATTGTTACTGGTACGTGTTTCAGTGAGCACATGCATGACTTGAAACCAGACTAATGTGATGTTAAGATTTAGCAAAAATAACTCATAAATGTAGTCTCTGAGTATTGCTTTCCTTAGCAGGCTTTGGATGCAGGAAAAAGCAACTGGACAGTGTTGCATTTATAAATGATTTAGTGTACCAGAAATCTGAAGTTCAGAACTTCCCTGAGAGCATGAGATGTTCAGTATTTCTTGTACACGTCGATGTGGAGTTGTTGGCTTACTGAACCGTTCTGGGAGAGGTGGCTGTTCTTTCTCTAGGTTAGCTCCTCCCACCCCTCCCCTTTGTGTAAACTCTGCAGTGCACTTTCTCAGCTCCTGCCTCCACAGTTACTACTAGCTGGATTTCACAACTTGATAAAATTAGAAACGTACTTCTGTGATAAGTGGCTTTGTCATCTCTATGTTTTTGTCATCTTTTTTTGTCTCTGTAAAGCTAGAACTGGACCTGATGTAATTACTGTGTTACATGGATTTGCACCTTCAAACTTTGCTTCCCGGAGAACAATAACAAATGTTTATTGTGGGAGACTCTTTAGAACTGTTTGTGACATCTGAGATCATTCTTTATCCAACTATACTTGACTGAGAATGAAATCAGAACTACCATGGAGAGTCTAACCTGCACTGGTTGATAGGACAGTCATTTTAAATTCAGCTTGTGAAATTTTGAGGAACTCTTCTGCTAATTTGGAGGTATTTTTGAGCATGGCTGTAATATCCCACAAGATGCTTTGAAAGTTGCTTCATGATTTTTGGTGTACCAAACTACAGATCTTCAGACTACAGTTCCAGAATGCAGACATAGCCCGGTTTGTGTCATCCACAAGACTCAACAATTAGGAAACTGTATGCAATTCTTGTAGTTAGCAATCCCTGTTAGATGATGGTAGGAAAAGAATTTGACAGATCTTCTAGTATCTTTCCCTTTTCTGTGCAAATTGGAGTGAGAATGAGTAACACATCATGCTGAGCTTCGGATTTTATGTGGGTGAGGTGTTTGTTCCTCCTCCACTGGATTTGCAAACTCTCAAAAACTTAAAATTTGTGCATCTTTAATGCTAATGTAATGTATAAAAGTGTGCATCCTTTGTAGTTGTAGGATTTCACTTGGTGGAGTCCCAGAGAGACGGTTTAGTTTTGGAGGAGATGGTTGTATTTGCTTTGTGGCTCCCTGCAAAGCCGTGGGGCTCTGCGAGGGGACTGGAGCTGCCAGGTGAACGGGCTCCTGAGGACCGGGGAGAGCACTGCAGGAGACAGCATTGGCAATCCTCCTAGCTGCCAACAATTAGCTTTTCAAGTAAGCACTGAAAGGGTTTTGAAATATGTGAAGAGGAGTATAATTATGAGAATCCTCTTACCATAATGTGGCCTGGAAGCCAAACTGTAACTTGAGTAATTTTACTTAGATATATTTACTCGGCTAAGTAGGTGAATGTAAAATCCAAATCTGAACAGTGGAGAGAGGGCCTTCTTCCTCGGGTTCGTTTTCTTTCAGTTAGCATGGTGCTCAGAGCCTCTCTCGAGTGTTCCTCTTGTTCCTCCTGGTAGAAAAAACGTTTTTCCTTTCTTAAGGCTTTTCTTTAAACCACTTTAACCCTTGACCACTCCGGTATGAAGTTGAATAGAAGAACAATGGAGTAGCTGGCTGTGCCTGCAGCAAGATTCAGAATAGGAAGGGAAGTCTTGCTTTCTAATTTCGCTTGTTCTCTCTTTCTTTTCCTAATACATACTAGTTAGTGCAAGAGCAGAGTCTGCCTTGCTTAAGGAACACATACAAACTTTGGTTGCATCCTGTGGGAATGTGAGGCCTTTTAATGCTGCAGAAGTAGCACAGAAGTTTTAGAGGTCTTAATGTGTCTGAAGGTCAAAAAAAAAAGCCATTAATGGTTGTAGTTTAGAGTCACCACCAGGATTGTAAACCCCAAAAGATGTCCATGCTCCTTCTGAGGCTTTGGATGTTAGAGAGCCAGCCTTTCTCTCCGAGGCTAGCTCTAATCCTGTTGCTGATATTTTCATTGCTTGACAGAGCAGAGGAATGTCTGAGGCCGCAGCAGGGGGCTGAAAAAGCTGTTAGCCAGCAGCAGCAGCAGCAGCAAGAATTGAGCTGTGACTGGGGAGAGGCTGCTGCGCTCTCCTGCATTGGGAAAGAAGTGGCTAGAGCCCAGCAGATTTTTCCTTCCCAGGGTGAGGAGTAATTTACACACAGCACAGCACCCTTGTCTTGTGAAGATAAGGCTGAGTTTACATGGCTTTATTTGCTCGAGAAATTAAAAGCCTTTCTGTAACTGTGGGCACTGAGGACCAGGATTACATCTCACCACTACCTGAAGCGACTCTTGCCCTGCCATGCCTCTGATGCCAGCTTTGGTTCATGGTAGTAACAATGATAATTTTTAGCAGTGACAAAATCTGGAAAGACTGAGAACTTAAACCGGTCCTGCCAACGTGATGGCTGTCAAAGACAAAGCTTTTCATAATGTGTTGTGGCAGCTTTTGGTTATTGGTTATTGTTCTTCATTCACACTTGCACTGGGAACATTTACATGGTGAGAAGCTGCCTTGTAGATTTATACAGAGATCCAGCTCCTGAGTTTACTTCTTGGCAAGAAATGATACATATTCTATGTATGCATATTACTAAGTGAATTTCATTACCCTAAAGACAAATGCAGAAAGCCTCCAAGAAGTAAATAGCCTCAAATTGTATTTCTGTCAACACAGCTGATTTTACACATGACTTAAACCTGCAGATTTACTTTTTTGATGTCTGAGGTTAAATAGTTAAAACATTATTCTGGAACATTGCAAAATACAGGGCTATGGACAAGTTAGGTGGAAATGTAGCTGTGCATTCTTGATGGTGTTTATCCACACATTAGTCAATGTTGTAGCCCTTTGGTGTATCCTTTGCTTGAAAAATGTTATGAGTCTCATTGATAGATGTTAATGATGCCAATATTAAGTCAATTCATTCTTTGAAAGCTGCTTTCTGAGTAGCTTTCTGAGGAGCTAATCAATATACAGATTTTTTTTTTTTGGTGCCAAAAATTGATTTTAATGCTCCTTATCTGTCTCTGGCTTTCCTGGGTTCTTGGGACATTATTGTAAGAAAAGGGTAAAGAAGTGTCCTCTCTGTGGATATTCTGTGGCGTGGTATGGATCTGACAAAGTAATTAAACTTATTAAATGTGTATAGTCATGCAAGGGTTTTTCATGTAGGTTAAGTAATAGTTCTTAACATATTAAACTGGAGCTGTTTGTGGGAATGCAGCCCAGCTAGCTGCTTTTGTCTTGAAACCTCCCAAGGAAGCACTGTAATTGTGTTCACTAATTCAGAAGAGCACAACCTGTGAACTGGACTCAACAGCTTCTATCAGACAGATGATGCAAAAATGTGTAAGTACTCCTTTTGGAGAATGGACTTTGTAGTATCCATCCAAAAATCAACGTGGCATGAGAACTTCAGGATACATTTTTAATTCGCAGTGATCCGAGGCAGAGGGTGCCATGCATGCAGATTTAAATGTGGATATAAAGCATGATGTTAGCACTAAGGTCTACTTAAAAACAGTTTACAAAGCATCCTTGTGTCTCGCTGTGGAGCAGCACAGACAAGCTCACCTCGTGGGGCCTCAGCAAGTGTGAAACCCTCATGCTCTCAGTGGTGGTCCTCCAAAGGAAATGAAGGTCTTCTGGGAGCGCATCTGTGTATGGGGCCCAGGGTGCTGGGAGGCTGCTGGCTCTCAGTGGCCAGAACTCAGAGAGCAGAACAGCACAGCTTACGTTGTTAAAATGTGATTGCTGTTCTGATAAAGGGTAGATGAAAAGGTGCTGATCAGATTCCTTGGTTGCACCGTTCCGTAAGGCTGGGAATGGAGGAGGTGTGTGCTGGGAGCGGCGGTTAGGTCTCACTGCTTAAGCCACACTGCTTGCTACCTTTCCAAAATACGGAAGTTATTTGGGGCATTATTGTGTTCTTCAAACGTTGTGTAAAGGTGTAGTTGTTGAATGTTGTCTGCAGGAGTCCAGCACAAATAATGCCAGTGGAAGCAGAGGCTGCCGTCGGGGCTCCAGTACTGCCTTATTCAGCTAATGGTCAGGACCTGATGGTGAGGCTGGTGACACTTGGTCACCCTGGCAAATCCTCACTGATTGATCCTTGTGTGCCCTTGTCTTCTTCAGCAGGTTTTTGCTACCTTTCATAGTGTATTTTTCCTGTAGATCTTTAGATGCTTTGGTTGCTGAATTTAAAGGCATTGTGGAGACATGGAACTGCATTAGCAATTGGTTGGGTGCTGTGCTCCCCTGCGGGCACCCTGTCCCTGAGAGCTGTTGCTAGTGGCAGGAGGCACTTTGCATATGTGCTGTTTATTTTGAAGAGAACTAGAAATTAAAATAAAATGTGTCAGTCGTCTCATAACAGTTGTCATATGGAAATAAATCTACTTGGCTTGTTACTTTGACAAGTGGATTTTATTGTAATGTGTTGTTTCACTGTTTTGTGCGGATTATACCATTCTTATGCATATAGTCTGGTCACATAATAGCTTATTCATGACTAAAAATTGTCACTTTCCAGGGTCTTTCTGAATGGCTTGCAATCACTATGAGCTCTTGCACTGTCTTTTCTTGTTCCTCAGAGTATTAACTTTATCACTTGAGAAACAAGTGCAATTTGTGTGCAAAGAATGCACAGTATTTCAGCCTTTCAGCCTCCACTTTTACTTTGTATGGAAATCAAAATAGGAAACTCCAAAACCTGAGTGTTCCCACGTGACCACAGGGTGTAAAGTGACCTCCTTGGCTCTGGGCCCAGGCCGGGAATGTATCGTTCCTTTGACTTAGACTTTGAAACAGGTATTACTTTACAGTTTAATTGGCTGCATACATCTTGAGAAGGATATAAACCAGTGGGTTTTTCCACTATGGAGACATAAAGGCTTGTTCCGCAGAAGAGAAGGCAGAAACAAGCTGGTACAAGGAGCCCTGTATGAACTGAGCTATACTGTGTGCTTCGGGGGGGGGGAAAGTTAGGTGTGGGGTTTTGTTGTTTTTTTTTCTTGGCCTTGTGGGTTTTGGCAGTGTCAAACAAACCAGTCAGTGTTCTCCTAGGAAAACTAAGGGATCTTTTAGATCTTGAAACCATATTGAAAGACACCCTCCCCCCATCTTTGTGCATTGCTGCAAATACTGCTCAGTGTTCTATTTGCTGGAGGTTCTTGTGGTCACCCATGTGTTTTGTGTGTGCTGGTGACAGTTTGAGAGCTGGGGCATCAACCAGCTGCTTTGAAAGCAAAGGCCACTGACAATTAGAGAAAAGAGAAAATTCCGTATGTTCTGAGGGGCAAACCCTTTGTTTGGAGGTATTTTCATTTCTCTGTTTTTAATAACTGAAAGTGATTTAATTAGTGTCTGTGACTGGGTCCAAAAGCCTTTTGCTGACCTATATTCAGACCCCTTTCATCAGCTCCTGTGTGGTTCAGATCTTTGCAGTAGTTATTTAGCAGTAAGGAGCCAGATATTGCAAGGAAGGCAGATAAGCCTTTTAGTTCTTTGAATCTTGTTTTGCAACTTGTTTGTTCATTCCTTACTTCAATATTAGTGGCTTATCTTCAATTTTAATCTTACTTTACTGTTTCATCCTTCTTTCTTTGTAATCTGTGGCTTTTAATGTCTGAACCATCCTAAATATTTGATCAAAATAAGACCTAATTCTCCTTCTGAAGAGAACAGATCACTTAAAGTGGCAGAAAGAGAAACCATATGCAGGCAAAATGTAGTTTGAGGGAAGAGATGGAGCATGCAAGCATACACAGTTGATTACTGAAATTTGGCACTAATGTTCCTTCTGCTCCCCACGTAGCCACTTCCAGGCTTAGAGTGCAACTTGGGTAGTTTCCATTAATCTACCTAATGTTAAGAGCTCTGGGCGCAGAACTTCTGCATGTGCGTTCTCTTTAAAATCTCATTTTCTCTCGTTGCTTGGTTTCTCAGTTGCTTGTTCAGGTGCACTCGGTGTGTTGTGTTCAGTTAGCCAGCTGCAGCAAGACTCATTTCTTAATTATTTTGAGTGGAGAACAGGGATATAAGTTAGTATCTCATCCTTTATAATTGCAAGTGGGATGTGGTAATGATGTGTGTCCTTTGTAATGCTGTTTTAGCAGAATCTTTCTGCTGCTCACGTTTACTACCCATTCTTTCATGAAAAGCTGATGGTGAAACTACCACATTTGTAGGATTCAGAAGTGGGACTAAAGGATAATTTTGCTACCACTAACTAATGAAGGTTATTAAAAACCTTTGAGCATGTCAAGTGCTGCAGAAGTGATGGGCAGTCTTCATTCTGAGGCAGAGTTAATTGAACTGATGAACACGCAAAGGAGGCGGCGGGTATGAGTAACATCTATGGCAAAATACCTCAGTTATTTGCTGAAATACTTCCAGTGAGGATGTTTTTCCCTTGTGGATTTGGTTACTAATAACAGGAAGGGAAAATAAATTACTAGGAATTATCATTGTGCTCCCTTTTTGCAAAATTTGACATCTCATTTCCAAGCAGTTCCTGGCCCATGAGCTACTGTATATTTTCTTTAATCCTATGTGAGTATTTTCTCACAAGGTGGCTAAAACATGCTTTAACACAGGGTACCATGTAAAGCTGGTTTTTGGTTTTGGTGTTTTTTTTTTTTTTAATTATTATTTTTTAAAAGCTAAATATTTAAAGTTTTGCCTACTTTAAAATCAACATTTATATTAAAGCATAACTAAATACTCTGGCAGTACAAGCCTGACATTTAAAAGAAATTCATATAAGTAGGAGTGGGATGTCACTAGATAAGCACTGGAAGTAGAGTTTAAGTGACCAGCTGGATTCTGGTAGATGTCAGGCTTTATGCTAGTGCAAGGAAAGAACACTTCAGTGCAAGTTCTGTAGATACTGAACTAGATGCAACCTTAATATATTAAGAAGGAACAGAAAAATTGGAGTCACTGTTTCTTCTGCTCCAGTCTGTAAGTGAAGGAGTATGAGAAAGATCATAGGGCGTATGATAAGCTGAGGTCATAGGACCTTGTGATCAAAGCTGTTCAGCTCACCAGCTATAGACACTTTTGTTCAACAGATAGATCTTCAAAGTGCAGAACAGGGGAAACGTGTAAGTCAAGAGCATTTAATGTATAGTGTTTAAAAAATCTCCAAACAAGTTTTCCATGTGTTTACAGCATTCAAGTCACTTCTCTAGAAAAGCAGCTTGATGCTAAGTAATTTTATGTGATAAATCTTTCTTTCCAATGTAACAGCATGTAAAAATTAATACAGATGGATTCTGAGCAGTATGAGTGATGATATACATAAAATATTTCTCTTGGTCCAAAATGTTTGGTGTTGTGATTACATGGTGTCATCTTGAAAATTATCAGCCTGGCTTTGGGGGGCAAGGTTTGTGCAAATAAAATAGTTACTTTTAAAACACCTGGGGGATGGGATGGCACAATAAAACTGCTTTCTTGCTCTTCAGAATAACAGGATTGATGTCTATCTTTTCTCTTTTTTGCTTCCTTTGGTCTGACTGAGTACTCAGAGGCCACCACCTGACAAAATCCTCACTTAAAAGTTGTGCTGACCTATTTCTTAGTTTTGAGTACAGCACTTCTGTGGAAAGTGAGTCTGATGGAATTTTGGTAAGTAACTGTAGGCTATGCAGAAAGATCAGTTGCAGGAAAAGTTTTATTGTGTAAAAATGGAACAAAAGGGACGTGTTGCATGTGCAGACATGTTACTGTTTAGGAAGGAATTATTTATTACCTTAAAGATGATGGGGAAAAAGGCGATCTGGAGCATTAAGAAGCATTAGATTAAATGTATTGTGAAAGAAATCCTTTTATTCCCC
>NW_009924104.1:23985-26040 GCF_000696875.1 Nestor notabilis | reverse complement strand
CTGGCCTTGAACACTGCCAGGGAGGGGGCATAAATCACATAAGCATTTAGCAGCCAGGTTCTGCTGCTTTTGAGAGCGCGGTTCTGCACAGCAAGCGCTGAAACAGCATGTAATAGAGCTGGGATGCTTTCCAGGAATCCCTGTACAGCGGTTGAAGTTCAGCTTTAGGATTAGTGGAGGGGTGGGAAGCAGGAGAAGGCAGCTGAAAGGTTCATTCCGTTGCCCTTAATCTTATTTTAGACACATTTGTTTCACAACCAGTGTATTAATGCTCAAAACACCCCTTAAAAAAACCCCCAAAACAACTCTTTGGGAAAGGGTGAGATATGGGTGTCCCTTCTGCATCCTGCTGCCTCATACTGAGGAAGCTCTTCCCTGTGAGGGTGCTGAGGCGCTGGCACAGGGTGCCCAGAGAAGCTGTGGCTGCCCCATCCCTGGCAGTGTTCAAGGCCAGCTTGGACACAGGGGCTTGGAGCAACCTGCTCCAGTGGAAGGTGTCCCTGCCCGGGGCAGGGGTTGGAGCTGGGGGAGCTTTAAGGTCCCTTCCAACCCAAACCCTTCTGGGGTTCTGGCATCCCTCAGCACCAGGTCGTCACTTGCAAAGTGCTAAGAATCAAAAAGCACAAGTGAAAAATATCAGTAGGAGCTGAATGAGCTCATTGAAAAAAACACCCACTCATAATTCTACTATTGCCACCCCCCAACATGTGACCGACTCTACACAGGTCATGGATTTGCTTTTATCTCAAACAGTAACCTCTAAATCTGCTCTAAGCCCATATTTGTATTTTATATATATATATCACTCAGCATATTTTAAAGCTCTTCTTCCAAATCTTGACAAGTGGGAGCTTGGAAGCATTTTGATTTAAGTGAGCTTTCCTAAGGAAATGGGGCTTGCACAGGCACACAATTGACCACCTGCAATTGCTTCTGAGCTGGTTGTCCTATTCCAACCAATATTAACACAGGAATAAGTTCAAATACATGAATTCCCTACATATTCCATGAAAACCATCAGCTGCACAGAGCATGGGAGACACTATTAATATCCGTGCGGAGGAGATGCTAACCCAGCTCAGCCTGTCCCTGGGCTGTTTGGCAGGGGCATGTGCTGTCATTGCAGTGGGAGGATGGGGTGTTCCAGGGCAGTGGTACCTGAACCTGCAGGAAGGCAGCCTTGTTTCAGAATGATTTCTTTTAAGCATTCTCTTCATTTAGGGAAGTGGAGGCTAAAAAATAAGTTTCCACTATCAGAAAGGCTCAACATTTTAATACAAGGACAAGTACTAAAGACCAATGTGTAATTCCTTTTCTTAAAACCCACTTCTGGGGGTAGAGATGCCGTTACTTTTTAATATTCCTATTGGACATAACAGCTGCCCAGCTTTTGTTTCCCCCCTGCTATGAAGTTTGTACACACTATAGTCTGCTGTGTACAGAGAAGGCTCAGGGGGGACCTGATCGCTCTCTGCAACTGCCTGACAGGAGGATGGAGCCAGGAGGGGGCTGGTCTCTGCTCCCAAGGAACAAGGGATGGGACAAGAGGAACCGGCCTCAAGCTGCCCCAGGGCAGGTTTAGCTGGAGCTGAGGAACAATTCCTTGCCCAGAGGGTGCTCAGGCATTGGAACAGGCTGCCCAGGGCAGGGCTGGAGTCACCGTCCCTGCAAGTGTTCACAGCCCGTGGAGCCGAGGCCTCAGTGCCAGGGGTTAGTGGTGGCCTTGGCAGGGCTGGGAATGGTTGGGCTGGATGAGCTTAAAGGTCTTTTCCAACCTGGTTGATTCCGTGATTCTGTGATATTTAAATAAATCAGCATTGGAAGGGGCTGTGGGTTGAGGATTGTAAATCTGATTTACAGAAACACCCAACCACCTTTCCCACTCTTCCCCTCTTCCCGGCAGCCACAGAGATTGTTTTACTATGAACCCAAATTTCCATCTAACAGAATTACAACAATTAACAAGGGTTCTGCCATTGCTTTGAACACTGAAGTGATGCAGTGGTGAGAACACGTGGACTCTAAAGGAGCTTTTTTAACACCGACAGAAGAGCG
>NW_009924104.1:15853-23955 GCF_000696875.1 Nestor notabilis | reverse complement strand
TAGTTGGCTATGAACGCACTGAAGGGGGACAGAACAACTCTGAAGTGGTGCAAATGTTTGCAGCGACAGTATTTCAGCATGAAAACAGAAGTGGATATAGAGAGTAAGTGGGATCAGTGACTGAGGAAAATGTGGCTTCTTGAAGAATGATCAGAAGAACTCCCAGAAATCATAGAATCATTGAATAGTTTGAGTCGGAAAAGACCTTTAGATCATCTAGTTCCAACCCCCTTGCAATGGGCAGGGACACCACACAGATGAGTCCAACAAAGAAAACAAGGGCCTAATAAAGCATGGAGAGAAATAAAGGTATCAGTGAAAGAAAGAAGGAAACCATGGAAGGAAAATAATTATCACTGTATGTAGACTAGATAACTAAAGAAGGCTAAATGACAGGGATGAGCAACAGCAAAATGCACCAGGAAATGACTAAAGGAGGAGCTCAGGAATAGAGAAAGCAAAGAGCAAAGGCATTCCTTGGGAAAATACAGGTCTAATTGTCATCTCTTCTACCAGGAGGGAATGTTGAGCACAGGTTGGATGGAGGAATGAGACCAGCAATATCGGGAATAATATCAGCTGGGTCATCACCCAGCACTGAAGCTGAGTGCGGGTGTTGGTGAGGAGCGAGGTGCTGCTGAGAAGGGTGTTTTGAAACACAGAGTGGAAACCATCAGACTTATTTGCCTTGAGCAGAAAGGGATTGTGTTAATGGAAACACTGTTTTATCTTCCCAACTTCATGTGTGTGAGTGTCTCACCAGCTCAATGCCGTTACCCTCAATATGTGCAGAACTCTTAATCCAGTGGAACAAACTTCTCTGTTGTGATCTGGACAATGTACATGTTTTCAGGAACAAGCGATAAGAAAACACATCTTGGAGGCTTTCTCTTACCGTGGATATCTTGTTTTCTGTAGAAAATACCAGCCCTTTCTCTCTCGTGACCGTTCCCTGCTCTGTGGGTGGGATCCAGGAGAACGTGCTGTTCGGAGGGATTTGCTTTCTGAACTTCACTGAGGCTCACGGACACATCAGCTCTCTTCTGCTCAGAGTAAAGCTGAAGGAAAACAAGAGATAGTTACCCTGTCCCCCAGGCCATTGTCAGGGCCATGTGGAGGAGGAATTATCAAGAGGTTTTTGCCATTTGAAAGGGCCTTGGTCTTTGGTTGTCCCAGGCATGTCTGTGGTTTGGGTCTTGTTTTCAGTGGCTGAGTTTACTACAGCAGCTCCTGGTCTTCCTTTACGCTCCCTTCCTTGTCTCTACAAGGCCACAGGCAATGGAATCAACTATTTGAGATGAAAACAGCCCTGCCAGAAGAACAGTCAGTGCTGAGGAAACACTCCAAGGAATGCTGGTACCTGATCAGAAGGAGCCAAAAAAGACAGTGAAAGAAGCAAAAGACCAAGAGGGAATAGGGAAGGACTTGTTTGTGTAGCTCAGAAAGAAGGTCTGCAGGTTTTCTAACCCTTTTGAATGAGTCTGGGGATGGATAACGAAACAAATACCAAAATAAATAATATTTGATTTCTACTGCATTCAGGGAAAAACTGTTTTGTGTGATTTTTATTAACAAGCCACACTGGCATGAAAGAAGCAATCCTGATTATAGTCATTATCTCCTGTTAGCAAAAACAGCTGGCAAGAGACCACATTATACTGACTATTGAGGCTAAAAAGAAGCCACAATGGTGACAAGCATGTCTTAAATACTAGATCAAGGAGCAGCCTGTGCAGTCACAGTTGTATTAGAGATGCTTGGACCTGGCTACGGACCAAGCCACTGCTTACACACACAGGGCTTTTGATAAATAATTAAGGGAGTTTCTGCAAACTATGAGTATAATAAACCTGGCCTCATAACGTCACTGCTGTAGTTACAACTGGATAAACAAGGAATGCTTTAGCTCTGGCAGCAGTCAGGCGAGGACATCTCAGTACCATTATGGCAATATTCACATAAGAGAAAGGAAGGATGTTTGGTTATGCTCATCCTTCACTCAGGTTTGCATGAGATAGATAAACTCTCCTTTCCTCCTTTCTTTCCTCTTTCTTCTTTCTTTCCTTCCTTTCTTTCTTCCTTTCCCTTGAAGTTCGGAAGTTGCTTATAGAGGAGTAAGAACATAATAGTGTAATAGCATGTGCCTTGTATCCCTAGAAAACAAAGTTAAAAAGAGAAGAATCTCTACTGAGGCACTGAAGAAAATGACTTCCCAACAGCAAAACTTTCAGCAACCACCTATAGGCTGAAGACAAAGCTTGATTACAACAGAAACTGAGATCACTGGAGCATTCCTGGAATCACAGGTGTGTTTGGGGTAAGATAACACACGTTCCTTCAGCCACACAGAAACTTTGTCCTGAAACTTTCTTGCTGCACATCAAGATGATTATTCCCTAATTGCTGTCTCCTAATTATTTTGTCATTTTTTGTTAAGAGAATCCTCATCATGAAGCAAAGTAGCTTTAAACTGTGATCTGCTGCAGTTTGAGATGTGCAATCACAGAATCATGGAATGGTTTAGGTTGAAGGGACCTTAAAGCTCCTCCAGCTCCAACCCCTGCCCCGGGCAGGGACACCTTCCACTAGAGCAGGTTGCTCCAAGCCCCTGTGTCCAACCTGGCCTTGAACACTGCCAGGGATGGGGCAGCCACAGCTTCTCTGGGCACCCTGTGCCAGCACCTCAGCACCCTCACAGGGAAGAGCTTCTGCCTTATCTCCAACCTGAACTTCCCCTGTTTCAACTTAAACCCATCACCCCTTGTCCTGTCGCTCCAGTCCCTGGTGAAGATCGGAGGATGGAGTCTTCTAGCACTGCCAGAGAAGCAGCGTCTGGGACTGCCCACAGTACCAGTGAGGGAGTTTTCTCCTGGGCCTCAGTGAATGCACTGCCCAAACACCTCCAGGGGAAGTATTTGAGTTCCCCACATCTGTTTGTAAGTGGAATCAGCTTATTAAAAGAGAGGTTCCCTCTGCTTTTGAAGTGGCACTGCAGCCCCGCAGCTTTCCACCGAGCACTGAGCCACCCAGCAGGAGGCCAGCAGCGTTTATCAGCATGAACCAAACCCCACGGCTTCCAGCTTTCCAGAAGAAACCCCCACTCAACACGGCACATCTCACTAGCACAGACTTTGTGACAAAGAGGTGGCGAGACACAAACATTTAAGCTAAAAGATGTGCATTTCCTTAGTTACTTTTTCATACTGAGGTTCATGGTTTGTATGGAGCAGTATCTAGGAAGTGTAACTCGAGGTGGTGGTGGAAATAAGTAGTATTCAAAGATAACAAAATACACCATCCTCTACCATACACACATTCAGGTGTAATTTGTGTTTCAAACTTCACCCTGGTAAAAGCAACCTTCTATAAAGCTCAGGTTCAATATGAAATGTAGAAACCAGTGCTGGCTATTCTTCTCTGCCATAAACATTGTGGGAAAGAGACACTTGAAGGGGAAAAAAATATCTTTGAGTCAATTACCAAGAGCTTTTCTGAGTTTCTGAGTCTTTAATCACTTATTCGTCCCCTTTTTCCTTGAAGAAACACCTTCATGACCTCCATTTATTAAGACTAAAAGAATTTGGATATACTGCTCGTACTTCCTTTACATCCACACTTAGTTGTTGGGCAGTTAGATTGTTTTCTAAGTCACTCTAAACCAGAGGATACCAGAGGAATCAGAAAGCAAGGTGGGGTAACATGGTTAACCAGAAAAAGACACTCCTGACTCTTTCAGTGTGGGGTCACCATGTGAAGGAAGGAAAGAAATGGAGGAAAAAATGAAGCAGCATTCCTCCTATGAAGGAAAAAGGAACCAGCAGTGCTGGAGAGGTGTCCCTTGTGCCAGGATGCACGAGAGCACACAGGGATACTGCTACATTCCCAGTACCTCGGCCTGAGGAGGAGATCAGACATTTGATAGGAAAATATGGGGCAAAACATCACAGAGACAGTCCCAAATGTTCCAGCTACTCCTGGGCTCTGGCCCCTACAACATGCTGAAAATCACAGTAGTTACAATGCATTTCTACCACTCACCTACTTCACAGACCCTTCACATTCTGCCGTCTTTACGTGGGGTTCGTTCATTTACTTGTTTCTTTAATCTTTCCTTTATTTACTCCCAGTGGGCTCTAGGGAGCAGAGGGAAATGCTGGGAGCTGTATGTCAGGGAGCTGAAGTGGGTACTGAAATGACTTGTCCGGAGCTACAGAGCTCTCCCAGCTCTGGGATCCCTAAGGGCAGCACCATGCTTCCATTCGAGATTGTGTGTCTGGTTTTCATGCCTTACTCCTTGCAGAGGCTTTATTTAGTTTTAAATAACATCTTACTTTTTAACAAGCACAAACACTGGGAAAC
Organism: Nestor notabilis; assembly: GCF_000696875.1. Lineage (NCBI taxonomy): Eukaryota > Metazoa > Chordata > Aves > Psittaciformes > Psittacidae > Nestor > Nestor notabilis. The sequence continues at coordinate 19,596 of NW_009924104.1, read as the reverse complement.
ATCCACAGCCCATAACTCTGCTTTTCTTTGCCAGAGCTCTACAGATACATCAGAACAGAACATCCAGAGTATGCCAGACAGATGCCATTCCACAGCAGAGAGTGGATAGGGGCAGGGATGAGAGCTGGGTGTATGGGTTGGGTTGTGAGGGATGGTTTTGTCCTTTAAAAACACAAAAAGCAGCAAAAGAAGCATTGAAATTAAGGCACAGGAAGAGAAAAGCTGAAGTAAATGTATGTGCTTGAGAAGATGCTCTGGTTTATTTTGAGCAAAAGCACATTTGAAGAGGTGAGTGGGTTTACTAATGCTAAAAACACCTTTTACAAACCCCATTACACAAATGTCCTCAGTTTAATTCCACAGCAATAAGCACAAATCCTGTCCTACCAAATAACTCTGGGTTTATCACTTGCGTGCTCGATACAGTGATAACAGTGTGGCCAAAGTGTTTGCCTGCACTGTATTAACACACACTTCTTTGACAAAAGCCAAACTCCTGGTTTCATGGCTGGGGGTGGGATGTTTGAGCCAGGATTCCCTGCTCTGGACTCATAACATCTTGTAGAGAAAGATTACGGTTTTCAGGCTCTGTCACAGGCCAAACTATGAAGCCAAACCTGCCTTTTCAGGGTGGCCGAGGAGAAGGGGCTGCCACCCAGCATGGTACCAAGGGCTGAGGTTCATCCAGCAGGTCAGCCTACAAGCAATTATCCTTCCAAAAAACCCTGGAAACCTGATGTTGGAGTAATGATCCTTCAAAAACAATCAGAGAGAGAGAAACGTGGCAACAACCTCCTCTACACGAACACTGCACAACTTCCCGATCCTTTCACTCCAGTACAAATGGCAAGTGAATGGAACGGTGGAGGGAAGTGGAGCAGGGAAAAGGTGAGGGGTTAGTGTGAATGCTGCAGAGATTGTCAGTTGTGGAAGCACAGCTCTGTACAACGGGTTGTGTAACCCAGCAGCAGCAATGCCAGCCCAGGGATGGGAGGTAATGTCATCTCCTTTGGCCAAGTCAAACTGCCGCCTCTGACTGAGGCTTGCAGACAGCACCATGGCTTATTTTCAGCTCCATGAGGGAGGCAGAGCAGCTTGTTTGTCGCATGCAGTGTTTGAAGCATGTTATCAGGCAGCCAGAAGTGAATAAACCAAACCAAACTGTGCACAGCCAGGGGCATTCGGGAGAGATGAAAACCTTCCACAGCTGAGATGCTCTTACACCAAACTTACATGCATGAACCAAGCTGAGGCAGACCTGGACTCTGAGCTCTCGTACACTGGCATCAACCTGCAGTAAAGACCAGAGAAGTTCACCCAACACTGCCACTCGTGTGACACTGGAACCTGCTCCATGGCCTCTGTGTGGGCCTCTGCTCTCCAAGAAGTCACAAGGAAAAGGATGACCTCCAGAAAGACGGCAATTGCACACTCAGGAGTAGATACAAAGAGGCTTGATCTCTTTGGAAAGACTCTTATGTTTTACCATCCGTGCTCAAGAACACCCAGGTCCAAACCACTCTTCCTTTCCTCAGGCTGTAGCACCCTGAGTCCTTACCGAGGTGGGACGGGGGCAGGTGAAGGTGCTGCTCTCACTGGTACTGCAGCAGCTCCTCCCAGCGAATGGGCTGGGAAAACACCTCCCGCTCCAGCCAGAGTTCGTAGGAGTAGTGGAAGTCCTCGGGGAGCTCCAGCCTCTGTCCCAACACGCTCTGCAGGCAGTTGTCCACCGGTGCAAACTCCGAGTCCTGAGGCTTGTCGTACCTCCGGCTGTTGAAGGCTTCGATGTTGGCTCTCAGGGTGCATTCTTCTGCCTGGAAATCCCATGGTCTTGCATCAATATCTACATCGAAGAAGAAACAAGACCAAAGTATTGTGGAAAAAGTAACTCTGATCAGGTTGGAGCAAAGTAGTGGCAGGACAAGGGGTGATGGGGTCAAACTGGAACAGGGGAAGTTCAGGTTGGAGATAAGGCAGAAGCTGTTCCCTGTGAGGGTGCTGAGGCGCTGGCACAGGGTGCCCAGAGGAGCTGTGGCTGCCCCATCCCTGGCAGTGTTCAAGGCCACGTTGGACAGAGCCTTGGACATGGACTAGTGTGAGATGTGTCTGCCCATGGCAGGGGGTTGGAACTGGATGATCTTAAGGTCCTGTCCAACCCAACCCATTCTGTGATTCTATCGAAAGAAAGGATGAAGATTTTACAGCAACCACATGAATTGACCAAAGTATTAGTCACTTATTTCTAATTATTACTCCTAATCATTCCCATTATGTGTACAATATAAAGTATTCAAATACAATATGTTAAAACCACTTGTCAGTTAAGCAGAGTCAGAAAACTTCCTACCAAAATGCAGTTATCCTGCTCTGCTTTAAGCACTCTCTACCATTACCAAGCTCCTGCTTTTTGCAGGAAGGACCCCACCACTATTCCTGAAAATCTCCATAAATGTCAGAAGCAGAGATTTAATGCTAAAACCTGGTGAGCTCATGACGAGCTCCTGAAACCCATTTCGTTTAAATCTGGACAAGTGTAACTATGCACGATGTTGAAAAGCTGGTAACTGCCTGTAATAGCCACGATTCCTTAAACCTGTAACGTTATGTACATGTGTAACATGAAAAGAACATTAGGATTTTCAAAGTTAGCTTTTATGAGCTCTAAATCTACATGAAACAGTCATTTGGTGCATAAAGGCTCAGCAGATTCCTTGGCAAAGCTCAGCAGTGCTCGAGGGAGGGGAAGGTCTGAGCTGAGTCCAGACAAAAATAAACACTCCAGGAAAAACCCTTCCAGATCGTGTCTCCAAGAGCTTCCCTGGGAAAGTGTCCAGGTCAGGAGGCAGCCTCCAAGCACTGAATTGTGCAGCCGAGTAGTGATTATGTTGGGGATCAACTCCTTTGGGGGAGAGGGACACACAGAGCATTTTATCCTTTGCATCTGCCTTAAAATTCCATTATTCCCAGTATTGCCATGTCAGTTCCATTGTTAGGGCAAACCCTTGCTCCAGGGCAGGTGACGTGGGTAGTCTTCTCCTGCTGCTTTGGCACATGTAGTGCTCAAGCTATTTAAGTCACCCAAGGCAGGTGGTATCCCATAGGTGTATCCTGGTAGTGGCTTACAGAAGCCCTTCTGCTGTGTTCAAACCCACAGGGAGCCATCAACACACTGAGAAAGGCAGGACAGGACAGAAATCCCCGTAAAAGAAAGGAAGGAAGTCCCCAGTCATAGAATCATGGAATCATGGAATGGTTTGGGTTGAAGGGAGCTTAAAGCTCCTCCAGCTCCAACCCCTGTCACAGGCAGGGACACCTTCCACTAGAGCAGGTTGCTCCAAGCCCCTGTGTCCAACCTGGCCTTGAACACGGCCGGGGATGGGGCAGCCACAGCTTCTCTGGGCACCCTGTGCCAGCGCCTCAGCACCCTCACAGGGAACAGCTTCTGCCCAAGAGCTCATCTCAATGTCCCCTCTGGCATTCCCCTTGTCCTGTCCCTACAGGCCCTGGTGCAGAGCCTCTCTCCAGTATCCTTCCTGCTCTTTGGGTTTTGGGGAACTCCACTTGCCTTAAAGTGAAACTAAAAATATCGAGTGTAGTGTTTAATTCTTCTTAATCAGTGTCGCAGCGGTATCATGAGTGAAAAGAGCACAGAGGGCTTCAAAAACTAATTAATATCTTTCAGAGTTGAGCACCCTGACTTAATTACAATGCTCTTCTCTCTGTAAAGAAGTTAAGATATTAGG
>NW_009924104.1:12545-15781 GCF_000696875.1 Nestor notabilis | reverse complement strand
GGAATGCTGCCCACTTTTTCTACTTAATCCTTATTAAGAAGAAGATGCTGAGCAGAAATTTAGGTCTGTCTTATTAAGGTAAAAAGATATTTTAATACTTTCTATTCCTGTCTTAAGCTTGGGTCTGTTGTTGCATCAACTGAGTGTATCTACAAGGGAATAAAAGTATGTGTGTCTGATGGGTCTTGTGGATTAATATGTGAGGAACATCAGAAACTGCATCAAAAAGTACAGCTTTAGACTAGGTATGAGCTGTTTAAACAGACCAGCACATCTAGTCTGTGCTTCAGCTTAAGGATTCGGAGTATCCACACTGCTGGGTCACTAAACTCTGTTGTTTCTGAGGTGTAAGATGCAGGGGTGTCAGAAAGATTATCACTCCATGACCATCATAAGCACACACATGTGGTGGGAATGCCAAGATAATTTAGTATCTTGATGGCTAAAGTGATTTGGGAATGCAAAAGTGATTTGGGAATTCAAAAGCACAAGCCTGGGCATGGTGGAAACTCATCTTTGGAGACCCAAGCTAACCATGTCCATCGTGATCTGATTTATTCCCACCTTTCCTCATGCAATCAATTTGTTCCCTCCTGAAGGTGCTGAATGTGCCTTAAAGCTTAAGAAATCAATCCTCAATATTGACCCAAACAAGTTTATGGGATCCAAACCCCACCAAACCCTCTGTGATCCAGCTGCAACTCACACGCAGAGGGCACTTCCCGGGCACTACTCACCATTGCCGTAAGCCCAGTCGTCGTTCATGCGGTGCCGCACCTTCTGGTAGATGGCTGACATGGTTTTCATGTTGCTCTTCCTCCACTGGCGGCCCAGGTATTTGGTCTGGATTTTCAACAGCTTGAGGACATAGAGCTGCATCATGGCCTGCTTCACCTTCAGAGCTCGCTTCAGTATTGGGGCTGACTTAAAGACTACCAGCATCTGTCAAGAAATCAACACAGATTAATGCAACGTGTTCAAGAAAGCCAGGAGAGCACTGTCTGTGTGGCTCTGAGCATGAGCACCTGGGACACATACGGTCCAAACCCCAAGCAGGCAGAGCAGGAGTATTCAACATGCTCGGAGGGCTGGAGCAGCTCTGCTCTGGAGCCAGGCTGAGAGAGCTGGGCTCGGGCAGCTGGAGAAGAGAAGGCTCCTGAAGGGGACACCTTAGAGCAGCTCCAGTGCCTAAAGGGGCTCCAGGAGACCTGGAGAGGGGCTTTGGACAAGGGCCTGTAGGGACAGGACAAGGGGAATGGCTTGAACCTGCCAGAGGGGAGGCTGAGATGAGCTCTTGGGCAGAAGCTGTTCCCTGTGAGGGTGCTGAGGCGCTGGCACAGGGTGCCCAGAGAAGCTGTGGCTGCCCCATCCCTGGCAGTGTTCAAGGCCAGGTTGGACACAGGGGCTTGGAGCAACCTGCTCTAGTGGAAGGTGTCCCTGCCCGGGGCAGGGCTTGGAGCTGGAGGAGCTTTAAGGTCCCTTCCAAACCAGTCTATGGTTCTGTGAACATAACCAACACTTGCTGCCTGGGGCTTGAGGGTCATAGAAAAAACTATTATTTGCAGATAAAAAACTATTGCTGCATTTACAGCTCAATCTGTGACAAAAAGTGAGCACAATATAAAGCAGCAGAAACTCCAGCACTGCCAGAACAAGCTCTCAGCACGGAGGCTGGGCTGAAGCCCGCAGTGTAGAGCCAGGGACACGCTAGAGGTGCACCACTGGCAGCACACAGCAGGTCTCAGGAGGACGGGACATCACCTCACCATTGTCCTCGAGTGCTTCCACTTGGTCAGCTTGTTGAGGATCCTCAGCAAGTTAATGCAGGAGAATAAGTTTCTCCAGCAGAACTGGTTGTTGTCTCCAGCTTCCTGCAAGAGGAGAAGGAAAAGCTTAACCCAACCCTCGTGCAGCATCCAACAGCACCACCAAAGAGATGCCTTTGTGCGGAAAGTCTTCCTTTTTACTACCTGCACAAGTCTTATTTCTGCTGGAGACGAGCAGAGGAGCTGCCTCCTCGCTTGGGTTCTCATCAGGCTGCTGACAAGCCAACAGATTCCAGGGAAAACCATTCTGAAAGGCTTGGATATAATCAGCATTTTAATTTGCATTTTGATTTGGAGTCAGAGCTCAGATAAATCACATTATTCCAGCACGGGGGATCTCTATTGTGGTACATTTGGATTCCTTGTTTACAGCCAGAGGGCACATTACAGTGCTCACCACTGCTTAGAGGGCAGGTCTGGTCAATTATAGAGGATCAATTCATGAATTACCACATACTTAGAGGACATATTACAGCCAAAAAGAAGGAACCCACATAACACGCAGGGTGACACAGCAGCGTCTGCATCAGAACAAGGCTTTTCAGTAACAACGATCCCCTCCAGCTTGAGGGCAGCTGATAGATTGCTTTAAATATTAGCTTAATAGAAGCACCCCAGGCTCCAGCTTGCACAAACAGTGCCTGTGAGCAGTAAAGCCACCACTGCAGTAACTCACTTCATGTCTGAACAGCACTGAGCACAGCACAAGTGTCCCACAGATAACCCCTCTGGGGATGAGAGTGGAAGCAAGTTACAGCAAGCTACAGCCCTGAACAACTCACGGCAAACTCTGCATGATCCATGTTCTGGGATCTTCGGGAGCAGCGTGGGGCTGACCCCAGGGAGCCCCTTCTGCCAGTGTCAAACCCAGCTTTGAAACGTGACTCAGCCAAGAGAACCCCACCAGCCTTTGTTCGGAAGGGCAAGCACCAAACCATCACCTCAGTGAGGTGCTAAAATGCTTTTGTACGTATCATTTCTAGAGCAAACTGAGCCAGAAGCAATTCCTCGTTCCTTGAATGCTGGGATTTGGTAAAACCCACTCTGAGCAAACACACTTTTCTGCCAGCAGAGGCTATGCTGTGCTGGAGGCTCCTGTGCACAGGAGTGGGGATGTCACCCGGGTGTCACCGCGGTGTTCGTGGATGCTGAGTGAAGCTCTGGGGGTGCAGCTCAGCAGCAGTGTCTGCGCAGTTTCGTGTCGGTGCCCAGTCCTAATCTGCTCCCTCTGTGTTGGAAGGGACCTTAAAGGTCCTCCAGCTCCAGCCCCTGCCCCGGGCAGGGACACCTTCCACTAGAGCAGGTTGCTCCAAGCCCCTGTGTCCAACCTGGCCTTGAACACTGCCAGGGATGGGGCAGCCACAGCTTCTCTGGGCACCCTGTGCCAGCGCCTCAGCACCCTCACAGGGA
>NW_009924104.1:1745-12514 GCF_000696875.1 Nestor notabilis | reverse complement strand
AAGAGTTCATCTCAATCTCCCCTCTGGCAGGTTCAAACCATTCCCCTTGGCCTGTCCCTCCATCCCTTGTCCAAAGCCCCTCTCCAGGTCTCCTGGAGCCCCTTTAGGCCCTGGAGCTGCTCTAAGGTGTCCCCTTCAGGAGCCTTCTCTTCTCCAGCCGCCCCAGCCCAGCTCTCTCAGCCTGTTGTAATCATCTGTTATATCACCTAAGAAACGTGTTACTGCTGGGGGTTAAAATCAGTGCATCAGAGTATTAAAAACACTAAAGCAACACCTAAAATTGCCTGAATAAACATAAATACACACATAAGCACATACCTCAAGTGCCAGGGCATGTTCAACTGCTACTAAATCCTTACATTCCTGGGTGTCCTCCCACAGACAAACACACACGGTAAAATTCAAGCTGCTTTCTGCATATTTTGTAATGAAATCAGTCTGCCATGAGGCTAATACCCCGAAGAGGCACTGTCCTTTAATGCCACAGCCCCAAAGTGGGGAGCAGACCCCACTGGGAAGGGGTAACTGGCCACGGAGCTTCGTGTGAGCGAGAGGACCAGCGTGAGGCACCGATGTGCCGCTAGATGTCCCCATCGGGCCAGGGGAGGGCTGGTAAGAGCCCGGCAGCGCTGGAGGAACACGGAGCCTGCCCAGGACACCCAGCCCTCAGCATGGACCGGCGCACAACAGGGCACTGACCCCCTTGGCAAGGAGCGGGGTGATGTCCGGGAGCTGTCACCCCGAGCGGGCACCCAAAGGTGCCCCTGCGTGATGATGCACTGGAACTGCCCAGAGAAGCTGGGGCTGCCCCATCCCTGGCAGTGTTCAAGGCCAGGTTGGACACAGGGGCTTGGAGCAACCTGCTCTAGTGGAAGGTGTCCCTGCCCGGGGCAGGGGTTGGAGCTGGAGGAGCTTTAAGGTCCCTTCCAACCCAAACCAGGCTGGATTCCGTGATTCCATGACCCCACACCCACCCACCGCCTCTCCACAGCAGGTTTTTATGTAAAGGTGATGTGACATACTCAGCTCACAGCAGGGATCTGCATCCCAGCGGCACATCCGAAACGCTGTGGCTACAGATCCGATACAAGCAGTTTGGCTCTCCTGGCTGAGCGCAGCCTTGGAGGGATTCAAGAGTAACTTTGGCTCATAGGAACTAGGGAATATCACTTAATTTTAGTAATTTTAGCCCTTACACAGTTAAGGAAACCAACACAAGCCTATGGTTTTAGCAGCCAGGCAATGTGAGAGCATCCCTGCCCAGACTAGCTTGGGTCAGGCTCCTTCCTAATGATGCCTGCATCATCTCAGGTCTCCCTTCCCTCTGCTCCCTCTCCCTGTTAACCCCAAAGCTTGTCCCTGCTCTGCTCCATTTCCAAGTCCAACCTGCTCTGCACTTGAATTACTGCAGTTGGGAACCTGCCAGCATTAATGCCTCATCCACAGTGTGTGTATCCACACAGCCCATCACACTGGCTGGTCTCCATCACACTTTGGCTCCTCTCCATAGGGAATTTGGTTCATTCCTTATCTACTGGCATTTTAGGAGCACTCAGAGCAATTAAAACCTGGGGGGCAACAGCCTCTGGGCAAATCCTTTTAAAAGCAGGTTCTCTCTTGGAGGAGCCACAGGAGACACTCTAAACCCAACTATTAGATGGGGAGCACAACACCAGCACTGCCCCCTCCTCACAGCGAGAGATGGGAGGAACTGTCAAGTCTGGAGGGGAAAAAAGTCTGATTTTGGGAATGTTTGGGATTCAGTAAAAGGAAGATAGAAAAGAGGAAGCAGAACTCCTTCCTCACCCTCTCACAGACAGCAATATTGGATACAAGGACCCTTTCTGTGCTGCTTACCAGGCTTTCTGCAGTGAGCTCGGGCAGATCATAGACTGTGCAGTGAGGATAATCCAGGACGGAGATGCTGTGGAACACAGGGAAGAAGGGACTTGTTAAAACCATCACATAGGAAAGCAGCTTCTTAAGATGATGTCCATGATCATGCCCAGCAATGCATAACTCCACTGTCCCTGAGGCTGGAATTGCAATGGCAGCGCTGCCTTACGCAGCAAGGACTTTGGATGGGGAGCAATCCCATCTCCAGCGAGCCACGCTGGGCACGTGAAGCACCCACAGCCAGTGCCATGGATGTGCTTCCCTCCTGCATTCCAGCTGCAGGGATGGCATCCAAACGGGCTCCCAGCCTCACCACCACCTCATGTCTCAGCTTAATGGAGCATGTCAATTCCTCCTGGCTCCGACCCGCATCCTGAGTGCATTAACAGGGACTCGAAGGGTTTGGATCCATTAAGACATGACAGATCAGTTATTCATACGCATATTTAACAAAGGAAAGAACACCCAGCACCAAAACAGATCTTAGGTTACAACAGAGACACCTGGTTCCCAGCAGGAACAGTTAAACCTCCCTGGATCAGAGCATCCAGCTGCAAATCCAACCTCATTTTCCAGGTGTGCATCCTGCCTGTGCAACCTCCATCAGACAGCAGAGGAGGGAGCAAAGTGCTCCTGAACTACTTTTCCTCACCACTTATGTGATGTTAAAGCACGGGATCAGAAGCAGAAATGTTTATCAGCAAGAGAGTTCATATATTGCTTTGTATTTTCCATATGTGCCTCTTGCACATACACAACCATTCCATGCAGGAGACACACACACAGCTGAAGACCAAGAAGAAGAGCATCAAAAAGCAACAAAAAGGATCATTTCATGGTTCCAACAGTAAAATCCCTGCACTGCTCCCCTTGAAACCCTACTGAGCTGTGAAAGAGTTCATAGGATCATAGAGCCACAGCCTGGTTTGGGTGGAAGGGACCTTAAAGCTCCTGCAGCTCCAACCCCTGCCACGGGCAGGGACACCTTCCACTAGAGCAGGTTGCTCCAAGCCCCTGTGTCCAACCTGGCCTTGAACACTGCAAGGGATGGGGCAGCCACAGCTTCTCTGGGCACCCTGTGCCAGCGCCTCAGCACCCTCACAGGGAAGAGCTTCTGCCCAAGAGCTCATCTCAGTCTCCCCTCTGGCAGGTTCAAGCCATTGCCCTTGTCCTGTCCCTCCATCCCTTGTCCAAAGCCCCTCTCCAGGTCTCCTGGAGCCCCTTTAGGCACTGGAGCTGCTCTAAGGTCTCCCCAGAGCACAGCAGAGGGGCAGGATCCCCTCCCTGAGCTGCTGCTCACGCTCTGGGGGTGCACCCAGCACACGGGGGGGTTCTGGGCTCAAGCACACGCTGAAGCCGGGTCATGGGGAGCTTGTGGAGTTGTCCTTCAGTTCTTACACTGACCTGCAGAGTCCAATCAGTTCTACAGAAACTTAAAACAGGGCCAGTGTCCTTCTCAGATCAGAAGTAACAACAGTGACAACTCTGCACAGCCTGAAGAAGTCAGGAAAGATGAATTATAGGAAGCAGAAAGGACCTAGAACACTTTATCCCATCCAGCCTTTTTGAAGCTGTGGCCCACAGATGCCCATTGGCACTGGACTGCTCTGCAGGAGTCCATGCAAAGATGAGAACAAGCCTCCTGTCAGCAGGGAGACAGGTCCACATGTATCCCAGTGGTCCAGTAGGACACTGAGAAACCCCCATCCAGTCCTCCCCATCAAGCAGAAGGGATTTGCTCCCTCCAGCGTATCTCTGTAGTGGAGACTGTACCGCCCCAGACCAGAGGCCACTTGGTCCCACCACAGATTCACGTGTTAGGGTTCCTCATGTGCAAAGCCTCCCTGCTCCATCACCTCTCTGCTCCCCAGAAGAGGCTGTACCTGTTTTTGGCAGTGATATAAGACATGATGTTTTGGTTGAAGAACTTCAGGATCAGCGGGATGCAGTTGGCAAACACCAAATGCTGGGACACGTACTCAAACTGAGGAAGAGAAGTGAAATGGGTCAGTGTTAGCTGGAATAACTGGGAGCATCGCTGGGAATGAAAAGCCATTTCCAGCCAGGAGCAAAGGAGTCGTGACTGTTTGCTCCAGGCACGTCAAAGACCATCTCCCCCTTGCAGGAGTCTGCTGGATAAGGCAGCAGCATGTGCAGCAGCACCCACCAGCTGGAGGGCACACAGACATTATGGAAGTAGTTTAGAATCATGGAATGGTTTGTGTTGGAAAAGACCTTGAAATCATCCAGCTCCAACCCCTGCCATGGGCAGGGACACCTTCCACTAGAGCAGGTTGCTCCAAGCCCCTGTGTCCAACCTGGCCTTGAACACTGCCAGGGATGGGGCAGCCACAGCTTCTCTGGGCACCCTGTGCCAGCGCCTCAGCACCCTCACAGGGAAGAGCTTCTGGCTTATCTCCAACCTAAACTTCCCCTGTTCCAGTCTGAACCCATCACCCCTTGTCCTGTCACTCCAGTCCCTGATGAAGGTCCCTCCCCAGCATCGTTGTAGCTCCCTTCAGACACTGGAAGGCCGATTCCAATGCTGGTGGCTCACCCAAAAGCAGACACAAAAGCAGAATCAGGGGGAGAAGCCCCCACAGCCTTCTCCAGACTTAGCTGCAGACTGCCAGGGTCCTGCCATGGAGGGATAATGAGAGGAGCTGCCTTGGGAGTGAAGTGACACAAACCAGTGAAGGGACACGGGGAGACCCAGAGCAGATGTAGGATTGTAAAGGGGGGGCTTAATTTATCCAGTCCAACGTATGGTATTTATCCTCAGATAACTCCCAAGGGGTTCCCAACACAGGTGGGTTTGTACCATGCTGAAACCTTCAAAGAAAGGCAAAACCATTAAAACCAAATTGTTTGACTTGTAGAATGGTGGGAACTGGGCACAGGCCACAGCTCACGTCAGAGCTCAGTCCCTCTGTCATCAAGGGGAGCCCTCATGTGGGTGCACTCAATGGGTGCCACGCAGATGAAACAGAAATCAGGCTGCATTTAGGAGCCAGACCTCCAGCCTCTTGAAACTGGAGCCCAAGAACTTGATCCTGCCGAGGGACCCAGGACCAGATTAGTTGACCTCATGAGGTCCTGCCCAGCTCTATTTCTGGTCATTGGAGATGTCAGAGCAAAAGGCAGCCTTGTCTAACCCCAGTCTCCTTCCCCCTCGATCAGAGAGGTTTGTGCTTGGGACAGCTCCTACATTTGAACCTGAGGAGCCACGGGGTGAGTTTTTCCAGAAGCTGGAAAACTCCTTGCATGTGAGTGGAAACAGTCTGGATACAGTGCAGCAGGTTATCCCTGCCTGCAACCCTATCCCTACCCGAATCCTGCCCCACAACTAGGGCTCACTGCTATGGGAAGTGAGCTGCAGCTCCTCATGGAAACCCATCCTGGAGAGGTCTGTTTAGAACAGGGTCTATCAGGTCCCACTGGCTTCAAGATGAGCTTGGTAATAGCTGAGCCTCACCTGGTAGATGTGGTTCAGCTTGAAGTGCTTGAGGAGCAGCAGCAGCAAAGCCGAGATGCTCTTCACGATGATCTCTTTGTGTCTGTTCACGTCAATCCCCAGCTTCATGCTCTGGAGAACGGTGATGCTGGGGTGGAGGGAAGGGAAGCAGCAGCACAGTGGGAATGGGAGCAAGGAGGATGAAGGGACTGTTGAGTTCATACTCATTCAAACAAGCTCTGCAGAAACAGGGACCTTCGCTTCCCCTTTGGACTCTCATTTCATAGAATCATGGAATGGTTTGTGTTGGAAGGGACCTTACAGCTCACCCAGTCCCAGCCCCTGCCCCGGGCAGGGACACCTTCCACTAGAGCAGGTTGCTCCAAGCCCCTGTGTGCAACCTGGCCTTGAACACTGCCAGGGAGGGGGCATTTGCCACCACCCAAATCTATCCAAAGAGCTATCCCCGGGTCTGGAGCCTCCAAAACCTATTGGCAAACCCCAGCTCTGTGCTCTGCCCAAGACATCACGTGCCAGAGCTGGGATGGATGGTGACCACCTTGTCAGGGACTTACGGCATCTCTTCAGGCAACACGTCTGCCAGGATGTTGATGGAGTCGGTCTTGGCTTTGGAGGTGGGTGCTGCAGCCAGAAGGATCTTCAGCAAAGCTATCTGCAGAAGAGGGCAGGCGTGGAGGGATGGTCCCAGGATGGGACATTCCTTCCTTCTCCTTCCCCTGCTGGAACCAGACAACTTCAAGCCAACTTCATAGAAACCCTATCACCAGCCCAAGCTCTGCTCACTGTGACGGACCAACTAAGCCAAGGCTCAACCTCTCCATTCATGGCCTGTCCCTGAACAGACAGGCCATAAAGATCACCCAGTTGCAGCCCCTCCTGCAGAGCAGGATTGCTCCCACTCCTCTGCACACATCCTATTTTCCAGCCACTGACCTGTCTCCAACCATCTGACTGTGTCCCTGTGTATCTACACCCCTTGACCCTCTGTATCCCTCCCCTTGGTCCCCACTTCCCACCCGGCTCTGCTCTGGATTCCCACCAGAATCCCACCACTCAAGCCCACTCAGCCCCGTGCTGAGCTCTGAGCTCACAGCTCAGCACCGTTCCCCCCTCGAAGGCTCTTCTGTACTTGCAGGAACCACAATCTCACCATGTACTGGGGGAGGTTGTACAACATCGCTCGATACAAGACCTCACAGGGGGTTTCTTGGACTTCCTCTTCCCCCTGTAGCACAGGGAAACATGGGAAACAAGGGAAGGTGAAGTATTTCCACTCCACTTGAGGTACGTCAGACACCTCCACCAAGCCCAGCTTGAGGACCTAACACTGGAGGCAGCTGCATGCTGACTGCTCCAGGCCTTTCTCCACCGCCTCGTTTGACCAAGACACAGACCTTTAGAAAAAATAGCACCCAAGGTATGTCCTAAGGATCACAGGGATTTCTGTGACACTTTGGAAGCCTTCCACATGTCCATCTAGTGTTGGGGTGCAGCAACTTCTTACCAGAGACATGGGGCACTTCTCCAGCTCCTCCTCGTTCTTGATCTGGATGTCTGAGATGGAAACGTACTTGTGCTGGCAAAATACACAGACAAAGGCAGAGGAGCATCATTGCACCTTTATCTGGGCGAGGTGTGTGGAGAACTCATCTTCGTGTGGACACCCCTCTGTCCCTGAAGCCCCTCACACACGATGCCTTTGCTTACTTCCACCTACTCCTTCCAGGATCTTCCTGTGAGTACATGGAGAGGGACGATCTCCTCCAGAAGGCAATCCAGAGCTTAGATAGGGTCAGTTGGCCTCTGGAGGTGTCTCACTCCATGTGAAGCACTGCGGGAGCCAAGGCTGGCCACGCTTCCCCTTGGGAATAGCACAGGTCTGCCACCTTCAGAGCACATGGCAGATGCTCACCAGGACACAGCAATGCCATAGCTCAGACAAAGGGAATGTCCAAGTGCTGGACAATCCACTTGGAATTGCAGCGAGGACTCAATTTTCCTTTTTTTACCCCAATTCCTGCAAGAAGCTCCAGAAGCTTTTCCTGGGATCTAACAAGAAGGGATCTTCTTACTCCCTTCAGTAACTGTGCTTCAGGCAGAGGTTAGACATGAGGATCCCACACTGCACATGGTGGACATCCAGCCCCTCTCAAGCTGTTCAGGCCTGGACTGGCTTCATCAGATTGACTTCCCAAGGCAGGGAGAGCAAGAGCTCAGATGGAATGAGGAGGAGCAGAAGACTAAATTCCCATGAAATCCCCATTTACTGTGGGCTGAGACCCTACATCCTTGGAACTTGATGGAACTCATCCTAAGTTCTGTGTCACAAAGTTTATGTGGATAAGACCTGATGCCCTGCAATCCCCCTAGGACCTTAGTGACCTTGGCCAATGATTTCCCCACCCCCATGAGATCCCCATGGATCTGATCCCACCTCAGAACATCTGCTGAGTGTCAGGGAGCAAAAGTAGCAAGGGATGAGGTCAGAGAAGCTGACTGCTGCTCAGCAAGGCTTTCTGGGCATGGAGCCACCATCTTACCTGCTTCAGGGTCTTCACGCTCTCATGGATGGGCCGTGGCAGCCCTATCAGGGTCTCCGTGTCTCTGTGGAGGAGGAGAAGAGTGTAAGTCCAAGGCTGGGAAGGAGATCTGTGTTCAAACACTCCCATGTCAGACAGGGTGAAAGAGGGAGCCTGGAGCCTACTGAACACATCCCAGATGGGCCAGGAACTGGGAAAGGCGGCAGGAGCTGCCCAACCTCCTCCCAGCAAAGCCTCCACTAGAGGAAGGGGCATCAGGGCAAGAACTGGGGTGAAATCAGGTCTCTGCACGGAGGCCTAAAACCAGCCACACCAGGATGACCCGATGTATTCAAACCGGAGCATTTGCTGTGGATACTGGGTTGTTTCCACTCTCTCCCACATCAAACCAGTCTCAGGCTTGGGCCGGGGTCACCTATTCTGGGCTAGGTCTGATTTTTAATAGAAAGAGGTCCTTGGAGACCAGCATCTCCAAGAACATGTTTTTCTAACCCGAGTGCATTGCTGCAGTGGAGCCAGCGCTGCCCCATCCCAAACGTGCTTTGGGCTGTTGAGTTCATAAACCCTTTGTGGACACCTCCCTCCAGTTAAACTGCACGGGTGGGAGTGATGGGACAGACTTGGCTGGAGCCACACACGAAACACTCACTGTCCCAGCGTGAATCCGATGAATTTGTTCCTGCTTGCCTCCAGGAAGTGCTCGATGTCTTTCTGCCTGATGGAGCAGCAGAGGGACGAACACGGGGAGGAGGTCAGAAAACAGACATACACCGGATCACAGCCTGCACTGCTCAGAGAGGACAGTGTGGGGCCAGCAAGAACCTTTGAGCTTCCTAAGATTGATTTCTGGAGGTCTTAATAGCAGTGACATGCAACCCCCACTGCTCTCATAGGAGCAATGTGAGCTAAAACCGGTTGTAGTTGCTGTGCAACTCCATGGAAGCGCGCAAGTAAATGCAGAGGAGCTGTCTACAACCAGCTCCTTTTAACTCATAGAATCAACGAGGTTGGAAAAGACCTTTAAGATCATCAACCATTACCCCAGGGCTGCCAAGGCCTCCACCACATGCATCTCCAAGCAGCATCTGCTCACTCTGAGTGACCAAATGTTGTCTCTGCAGTGTGGCCCAGCACGTGCTGCGCCGAGAGCGACCTGACATCTTGGCCACCTTGGGCACCATTCATGAGAACCAGTCAAGGGCCTCAGCGCTACACGTAGGACATGAAGCATGAGCCAAGGCTCCCACAGGCAGAGAGAACCCAGCTGGGCTTCCAGGCACCAGCCAAGGCAAACAAGCATGAAGTTACGTGGAGTGACACAGCACCACGGGTACGGAGACCCAGGTGGGACACCAGTTCTTGCTGTGTCCTGCAAGGAGTGCTCTGGATGGACACACTTAACCCTGGCACTGCTCCCTCATCAAAAACCTGCTTTTGTGTTTCAAAGATACTGGATTAAATCCAGGCTTCGGATCTACAGCAAAAAAAGCTCACATGGATAAGAGGGAAAGGGGCAGAGGTTGTCACCCTCTTTTCCTAATGCTCCCCCATACCACATGTAGCAGAACTGGCCTTATGAAGGGAAGGCACCAACTTCTTTATCCTTCTTTAAAGATCCTTTTTATCTTTCCTCTCCCACTTTTCACCTTAGAGCAAGGCCACTTCATCTGGCAACACAAGAGCCCCACTCGACAAGCAAGAGGCAATGGCCTGAACTAGATCCCAAGGTTAATAGTCTAGAACTTTGCCCCACAGAGATCCGTTGGTGCCTGTTGGGAAAGCTGACCCTGCTCCCACAACTCCAGCACGAGCCTCTTCCCAGCACAACTGGGATGTCCAAATGGGATTGTCACTTATTACCCAAGCTTGGCCACGCTTGGTTTGTAAAGCCTGGGGAGG
Source organism: Nestor notabilis (assembly GCF_000696875.1). Taxonomy (NCBI): domain Eukaryota; kingdom Metazoa; phylum Chordata; class Aves; order Psittaciformes; family Psittacidae; genus Nestor; species Nestor notabilis. Next base: position 2,704 of record NW_009924104.1, on the reverse strand, counting down.
AGCTCAGGTAAACCCAGCCCAGAAGGGACCAACTGAGAAGTGGAGTCCACTTGCCACAGGCTGACCCTCGCCTCCAGTGAACCACGGGGAAGTAGGACTGGGGAGGGTGGCAGTGACACAAGATGCTTTTACCTGACTTTGGGGGCCCAGGGAAGCCCTTTGGGGAATGATACCCTCTCAATAGGCGGGCGCTGAGCCGGCATCATGGGGATAACCGCATCCCGCTCCATCAGGTCCAGCTCCCCCTCGATCCCGTTGTCCATGTCATCGTTCTCCTCTTCATCGACTCCTGCTTCATCATTTTTGAAGGGGTCTCTCTCGTTGTAGATGTCCAGGCTGTCTTGCTTCACCAGGGGCTGCAGCAGAAGGGGAAGGAGAAATTCAAGTCACTCCATGGATTCCATTTCCCTCCCAGCTGCTGGCTCCAGAGTTCTACGTTCCGGGAGGATCAAGCTCCCAATTGTTCCTTCAGTTGAGGTTTCCCTCCTACCTCTTGCCACCAAAGCCTGGACAAGGAAGAAATCCCCCTGTACCTCTAACCTTGCTGATTTAGGAGGTGTGACCCCGTTTCCCATCTTAACTTTTGGAGCTATGACCTGACATCTCTCCCCCACCAAAGTAAGTGCATTTTCATCCTCAGACCATAACACAGCAACTCGGAGAGTGCAGCTAAAAAAAGACAAGTTTGCTGGGAGCAGTTTGCTCCTTGGTGCTTATCAGCCTTTTACCATAAGGTCAGGATGTCCTCCCGCTTTCTCCAGATCAAATGCATCACGGGGCTGATCTGCTGCAACTGAAACTGGTGGATGAGAAGCTGCCCAGGACCTGGCTTTGTGTGTGCTTGAGCCCAGAACCCCCCCGTGTGCTGGGTGCACCCTCAGAGCGTGAGCAGCAGCTCAGGGAGGGGATCCTGACCATCTGCTGCGCTCTGGGGACACCTTAGAGCAGATCCAGGGGCT
>NW_009924104.1:1176-1423 GCF_000696875.1 Nestor notabilis | reverse complement strand
AGCTGTGGCTGCCCCATCCCTGGCAGTGTTCAAGGCCACGTTGGACACAGGGGCTTGGAGCAACCTGCTCTAGTGGAAGGTGTCCCTGCCCGGGGCAGGGGGGTGGAACTGGAGCAGCTTTAAGGTCCCTTCCAAACCAAACCAGGCTGGGCTTCCATGAAACTGGAAACTTAGCAGGGAAAAAAGACCCAGGCTCCCAAGCACAGGTTTGAACAGATGATGGTCCCCACTGTCAAAGCATCCTGGA
>NW_009924104.1:807-1046 GCF_000696875.1 Nestor notabilis | reverse complement strand
GGCAGCCCCAGCTCCTCCCGCTTCTGCACCTTCAGCTCCTGCAGGGCCTCAAATCCACCCAGCGTGAACTAGGGACCAACGAGAGACGTGAGAGAGCAGGAGCAGGGACAGCCCACCTGGACCTGACACCAGAGAGGGACCTTCATGAGGGACTGGAGTGACAGGACAAGGGGTGATGGGTTCAGACTGAAACAGGGGAAGTTCAGGTTGGAGATAAGGCAGAAGCTCTTCCCTGTGAG
>NW_009924104.1:0-705 GCF_000696875.1 Nestor notabilis | reverse complement strand
GAAGGTGTCCCTGCTCGGGGCAGGGCTTGGAGCTGGATGATCTTAAGGTCCTTTCCAACTCAAACCATTCTATGATCCTATGATCCCAGGATCATCAAGTCCAGCCATTCATTCTCCACACTTCTCCCCAGCCCCATGTCCTCTGCTTGGATCATCCCACCCTTGTCCCAGAATAAACTGGTATCAGCTTCCCGTGCCATCCTGAATAACCTCATTGTGGTTGAATAGTGGGGAACACCCAGGCTACATCAGCACCATTCCCAAAATCACCTGTTTCTGGAAAACAAGGAAGGGTTTTCACCCACCAGAAGCACCTTCCAGAGCAGGAGCAGAACCTTCCTCATGGGGAAGTGCGGAGCGTGGCCACTGCAGAACTTGGTCACCATCGTGAAGAGCAGAAGAGCAAATGGCTCTTCCGTGTGTACGGGGAAACCTGGTGGAGAGCGGGACCAGGAGCAGCTTCAGAGCAGGTTCCCCATCCCCGAGCTCTCCCCACTGATCCAGCACAACCAAGGGACCTCCTGAGGGCACAGGGAACACTGGGGCTCACTCAGCTCCGTCCTGAAGGTCTCCCGGCAGGTTTTCCACTCGGGGGGATCCGTCTCTTGCTCCACGCGGATGTTCTCCACCAGCAGGTACATGACAGTGAGCAGCACCCTGCCGGGACAGGCACCGCAGGAGGTGACGCTGCCGGCCAGAGGGGTC
>NW_009924103.1:53181-55409 GCF_000696875.1 Nestor notabilis | reverse complement strand
CCCTTCCCCTTCTTGAAAAGGGGGGTCACATTTCCCTTCTTCCAGCCATCTGAAACTTCACCTGACTGCCATGACCCCTCAAATATTATGGATAGTGGCCGAGCAACTTCATTTGCCAGCTCTTTCAGGACCCGTGGATGGATTTCATCAGGTCCCATGGACCTGTGCACGTTCAGGTTCTTAAGGTGATCTCGGACCTGATCCTCTCCTACAGTGGGCCTAAGGTCTTCATTCTCACAGTCCCTGCGTTGGCCTTCCAAGGCTTGGGTGGTGTGATCTGAGCATTTACTAGTGAAGACAGAGGCAAAGAAGTCATTAAGAACCTATGCTGGCTATATCTGCATTCAGCCCAGTTATGGCTCCAAAGAGGCTTGCATTTAGCAAGTGAAAAAACTTTGAGACACATATATGATCTGCTTGCTCCTTGCAGTGACTACAGGGTCCATCCAAGTTCTCAGTTCTTTGAAGTCTTTTTTCAATGCTTCCTTGTCCTGGGTTCAGCTAATAGCAGTCATTTTTTCTCCTTCTTAGTAGCTGGTGCAGTGCTGTGTTTTTTGATTTTCAGTCTGGGAACAAAGCTGATAACACCGATGTTTTTAGTTGTTGCTCAGTAATGTTTACTCTGACCAAGGACTTTCTCAGTCTCATTTTTTTGAAGCCAGAAGGAAGCAGAGACAGGACACCTGACCCAAACTGGCCAAAGGGGTATTCCATACCACAGCACGTCATGCCCAGTATATAAGCCGGGGGGAGTTACCCGGGAAGGGGCAGATCGCTGCTCGGGTCGGGCTGGGTATCGGTTGGCAGGTGGTGAGTGGTTTGTGTCCTCTCCCGTTGTTATTCCTCTTATCATTATTATTGGTAGCAGTAGTGGTTTGTATTATACCTTAGTTACTGGAGTGCTGTTATTTCAACCTGTGGGAGTTACATTCCTCCGATTCTCCTCCCCATCCCTCTGGGAGCAGGGTGAGGAAGGAAAAGGGGGGGGAGTGAGCGAGCGGCTGCGTGGTTCCAAGTTGCTGGCTGGGCTTAAACCACGACTTCCTCCACCCTCTTCCTGTTGAGAAAGTGTTACCTGTGTAGGAATACTGCCTGGGAAAATCTAGCCTTACAATCAGTCTTTGCCACTCACACAAAGAGCATATTGCTGACAAATTGCCTTCTGGGAACAACGATACCAGCTTAAAAATCAACTTCCACTTGTTTCTGTTTACTACTGGAGGTTACCACAGCTAAAATCTGATTGATGTGTCCCTTTCTACTCTGCTTCAACTGAAAAAAAGTGGAGGGGAAAAAAAAAAAGCCAGTAGATTCCAGAATTTAGCATTTAAATATGCTGAACAGTTTTAAGTCTTTACTAGTTACTGAGCTAGCAGACTGGAGAGGGTGGTAAGGTCTGCAAGGGGATGTGACCAGCAACTAGCAACTGTGTGGGACAGTAACCTCTTTAGTCTCGCATCTGAAACAATGGCAAGATATGTGAAGCTCTTACTCAGCTTGTTTCAAGGACCTCAGTGCACCCATGTGATGAAAAACATGCTCTTAATCTTCAGTATCACACTCAGTCCTTCCATTTGCTGCCAGGTTTAAGCAGTGAAAATTATATCCTTCTGCACCATTGTAGCACAGGAGTTAAACTAATAAAATTCAGATAAATATCTGTCCTACTGTTCCATAAAGTAAAAATGTATTAGGAATTTATTTTGGTAGGCTCTTCTTATCCATTTTTCTTGTATTTTTTTTCTTGTGTAAAGATTTATATTTGCTCACCTGTTCATTGTGTTTCTTATTCCTGACTGCTTCAGAGGCAACAGAGCTGTTGTTGCTTTTCCCCCCCTTTTCATGTAAAGATCTTTATTTAGCTTTTTTTTTTTTTTTAATTCTTTCATTTAATGTCAATCTGCTTTGATTAAGAGACCTTTATCTTTCCCCATGTGTGCTCATTCTGTCGCTTGATCTCTTTTGGTTTGTGGTATCAGGTTTATGCTTTAATTACGCTTCCTTATGCCTCTGTATCCTGGTACTATTTTAATTAGCTTGACTTTTCTTACAAAGATCACAACTTACCCCAGAAGATAGGTCCTCTAAGTGGAAGTCATATTCATTTTATCTGGTGCAGGCAGCAGACATCTTACCTCTGCAGAAGCCTCAATTCTATCCGTGTATTTGTACACTGCCTGAGTGTGCTTGTATGGTAAACCATGCACCAAGCACAGTGCTGAAGAGGG
>NW_009924103.1:8772-53150 GCF_000696875.1 Nestor notabilis | reverse complement strand
AAGCATTTCAGCAGGATCTGAAGGGGCAGCAAAATCAGGCTACAGATGTTGGGTTTATTTGGTGAAGAGGTATGAAGGTATCTGCCCAAAGAGTTTTCTAAGATAATATCAGGATATCTGATAGGTTGTAGCAAGGTGGGTGCCAGTCTGTTCTCCCAGGTGATAGTAGAGGAAATATCCTCAAGTTCAACCAGGGGAGGTTTAGATTGTCTGTGGGGAAACTTTCTTCCGCAGGAGGGTTTTCAAGCACTGAACAGGCTTCCCAGAGAAGTGGTGGAGTAACCATCCCTTATTACATGACATGTAAATGTGGTGCTTAGGGATATGGTTTAGTGATGGACTTGTCAATGTTAGGTTAATGGTCGGACTCAATGAACTAAAAGTCTTTTCCAACGTAAAGCATTCTAGGATTCTATGAGTCCATCTTTTCTTCAGACAAAAGTCTAATTCTTCAACAAAAGAAATACAAAAATAAACCTTTTACAAGGCCACTTGAAACTTGCTGTGCAGAAGCTCTTCTGTGTATTATATTTCTGGTTATGCTGCAGGGCTGTCTATAAGCACCTGTTTCCCTGATTTATTTTTTTTTAATACAGTCATTATCAAGGTATGTAAGGTAAACTTTAGCCAGAAGGTTCAAATTTACATGAGATGATAGATGTTCCAGTGGGGTGAAGGACTATATCTACACATAATGAATCAGTTCCTCATCCAAAGAATCATAATGCATAGAATTGAGAATTGCTATTTGGAAAGGATTTCTGGAGGCTATATAGAAGATCCATCTTGCAGCAGGACCACTGCCAATACTGGATCACTTCAGCCATGGCTTTCTGTAGCTAAGTCTTGAAAACTTCCAAAGATAGACATTCCATGCCCAATCTGGGCAAACTGTTCTGGTGCTGCACTACCTATCTGGAGAATTTTTTCCTGATGTTAAGTCTGCAGGGATTTGAGTCTATAGGAGGACTTCTGACTATTGAGAGTTTCGGACCATAATTTTTGTAACTAAGCTGCAAGAACCTCTGTGCTGCTATTAATGTTCCTGCTCCCCCTTAGCCTCTTCTTTGCCACCATGGATAAACTTATCTTAGGCTTGCCATCTATTTTTGATTTCTTTTAAACCCAGCTGGCTTAAGATATGGTTAATGATTAATACACCTTTTTAATATGTTCAGTAGAATTGATATATTCAGTTAAAACTACAGTGCTCGAAACAATAGGTCTGTGCATCGGTATGCACAACCTTGATGTATTCAGGGAAGTCAGAATAACCATACCTGCTGCAAATGACCGCACACAGTAGCCCTGGGTTGATTATCAGGTCTATTACCTAGCAACTGGATGAATGCATTTATTTAGAGATAATAGGTAGAAGTGGGAAACACAGGCAGAAACTACCATAAGGAAATAGTTGGCACATACGCTGAACTGAAACGCAAGGGCAACATGACATCAGGCGTAGAACTATTAGTAGTTAAAGAAGATGATTAAGAAATAATCTTGGACAAAGCATCAAGAGACTTGGAGAGATGGAATGGATGATCAGTTGTTCAAAGCCTTGAGAGTATAAAGAGGCTGACAGAAATGCAAGAAAAGCTTGGAAAGCTACCAAGGAAGAAAAACCTGTTTGAAAGATATTCTAAGACACAGGGTGAATGGAAAGGCTGAAATGGAAGGTGAAGAGGCCAGAAAAAGCAGTTACAGTGAGGAAAGAGACTTAAACACTAAAAGATGAACAAAGACTTTATCTGGACACATAAAGTCAAAATTGTAATGCTAGTGCAGAGAAAGAGACACAAGGTTAAACAAAGTCTTGGATCTATGAAGTGAAGGAGAATGAAGAAATACTGCTGATAACATACATAAATTACATGAATTTATTGCACCAAATTTATCCCTGAAATCAATGGAGTGGTGAAGGTCTGAATTCAGCTCAGTATGCTTATCTTAGGCTTACCATGTATTATAAATAATAAATTATAATAAATTATAATTACAGTATTGATCTACCTTTTACATTTAACTGTTTTACTGTATTCATTGTATGCCTCTGGAGAGTCCTATACCTTATTCTGAAGACTACTCTGAAATCTGGATATTGATATTTTTTAGTGTAAAGATAATGCAGGAAAATATCACTTTGGCATGAATGGCAGAAGGAATATGGTTCACTTTGGTGCGTAACACTGGTTAGAAGATTCAGTAACCATGAGACTGAAGTTTGGCTGTGCTTGTGGGGTCTTGGTTTTAATAAAATGTATTGTGTTTAGATTTGTAGGCAAGACAATCAAAATAATTATGTATGTTCAGTGAAAACATGTACTATCATGCATGCAAAACTAATGTAATACCAAAACCACTCAAAATCAGAGCAATACCATTTTGCATTGAATTTGAGCTGGAGTAAATTATTATACTGGAGTCAAGACAATGATAAATCAGGCTGGCTTTTTCAGTAAATATGAGGAACATATGTATTTATTCAATACATTTTCTCACTGAGTTAGAAGGTTGGTAGAATATTTTACAGGCACAGAACACGTCTCAAGATTATAGGAAACTTCCTTGGGGGCTGGTACTGTAGCAGTATCTGAATTGACGTGTGCCTTATATCAGTAAAATTGGTGTGTACCGTATCAGAGAAAAAAAGAAAAAGAAAAAAAAAAAAAAGAAAAAAAAAAAAAGAGAGAGTTCAAAAAGAATGGTGGTTCAGTGTTTTGAATCTATACTTGTGTTTATCAAGTCCAGAATTTAGTGTGCAGGTTTTCTCAGCGGGGGTCATGATTCCAGTTTTCTCTTAGAAAGTGTCTTGACCCCTATCTGCTTAACTGAAATGCTGATGGAAAAACAGATGGCTTCTTGCCTGTGATTCTCAGCATACAAATGAAGTTGTTAGAAGTATAAGCATCAAAGAATAATAATAATAATAATAAAATATATATATTTTTTAGTATGATGTTTGATTCCTTGTCTGGTGATGAGATATTCTTTACAGTTGCCTCTGGTCCCCTTCTGCAGTCCACAGGCATGGGAACTTTGATGGATGTGTTACACAGTATGTTTTGAATCCAAATCTACTGCATTTATGCAAATGCTTTTCCATTGTTATTTGGAAAACAAAATTGGTAAGCATACAGATGTAGAAAGCTAATACTTTAGGATCTCAGAATAGATGCTAGTCCTGAGATAATCAAAGCATCAGTCACAACCTAATATCAAACTCTTTCAGGTTCTATAAACAGTTTTATCAGTTACAATGGACTGTTACCTAAATCATCTTAAGTCTTGATCCTTACAACCAATTTTAGCTATTAAGTTGTATGAGCTAAAAAGTTCTGCTTCTGGTTTTAATCAGATATTTTGTTACTCTTTGTATGGCAGTAGCACTCAAATTAGTTCAGAGAGGTACTATCACAAGAATTGCTCTGTTCCTGTACCCCCCTATATACATACATATATACAAAAATGATCAGTAGAAAAGGAAAAACAGTTTCACAGTCCCTGTTTTAGAGTTAGGGATCTTTACATATGTTGGAGTGATCCTCAGTGTCACAGTGAAAGCCTGAGGCAAACCCAGTACTGAATACACATCTGACTCCTAGCCTGATAATTTAACTACCAAGTTTAATAACTGATATAATGTGAAAGGGTAAACTGGATGGTTCATTAAAGGATCCCTTTCAATTCAAATGATACTATTAGACACAATATTTTTGACATGGGAAACCATATCCCAACCCTCTTGTCTACCATTTGAAAGACATAAAACCATCATTTGTCATGGCACTCTGCATCTCAAATGATCAGCTGTAACTTCCGATCCCTTTGAGTAGAATAGCTAGGGGCTGAAGTGCAGGAGGAAACAAGTATGACTGTTTCAGGAGAGCAGTGTTGTTTCCTGTTATGTTAAAGCTTACATATTATTATGAGGATCAAAGGCACATTAAAAATGTGGTCAATATGCCTTGGAAGGTTGGTCTTTTTAGTTCTTCATTGCTTTACAGATATATCACATAAAAGTAATCAACCAGCCACTTGCTTTCTGGACTAAAGTTCTGTTCTTAGACATGGCTGTGAGTTTTAATTGGTGTTGAGGGGAATGATTTAGCTAGATTAAGTTAGTCCCAGTAAAGAGCATCTACTAAAACAACATTGGAGAAATGTTTCATCTCACCATGGAGGTATGGGAACAGAGCATGAATAGAAAGGAAATTGTCCCACAGTGGTATCCTGCCTTCTGCAAAGAAACAAAAATGTTCAACTGTTGCTATGACATGTGTTTCTGAAGTGAATGCAAAATCATTATTGCTGTCTTCCAGCAGTGACTAGAGGCTTCATCTGAGATGGGGATCCTCATTATCAAACATGTAGTGAGATGCTCTGCACCAGAAAAATGGTGGTAGGATAAACAAGAATTTAAAGAAGTGAGATAGATAGTAAAATATCAAAGCAGAGGTTTGTAGGAACAACACCAGAATGTCCTTGTGATTAAAAGTAAAGCTGTCGCAAGCACTTCAAATGGTTCAGGTTACATGAATATTCTCATTACCTGTTTTCAAACACGTTTCACTTTGGGATATTTTCCCTGCTTGCTTTCTTTCTATGTGTGCACCTGTATCCAATTATAGCTTCAAATATTCTTCACAGTGTAGCAGGTTAGTATATTTTATCTGTTCCATACATGGGTAAATGTGTCACAAAGAAAAAGGGATGAGCAGATAAATCCACTGCTTATAGGTTGGTTATAATAATTATGTCAAGTCTTTATGACAGGTTCTCATATGGAATTTTTTAGACTGTTACAGAATAAGCTGCCTTATAAGAAACTTAACATAAGTCTATGACTGTGTGTTAGCTTATAACTATGCTTTATATGTTCTTATACTGTAGACTAAAACTCGCATGATCTAGGCATTTAGATCCCACCTAATCTTCACTATCTAATCTCCGCTATTTGATAGTCAAATAAAAACATCATGTTCTCAAAGTCCTGTTCAGTGACCGCACAGATTTACTCGTTATGAATAGCCATAGTGCCCTAGGCTAATTCTTTCACTCCCTGACTGCTGTGTCTGCTCAGCAGACTAGTTCCTTGCTTTCTCAATGTATTCAGCTGTATAGCACGATTCCCCCAGGGAAATAAAAGGTGTATTTGTCTGAAAACATGGCTTAGACTATCTCTGCAAGTCCTGAAATCTAGGGAAACTGCTCACTACTCTTCAGTACTGGTAAGCTGAGTATCTTTTCTTGTTATGTAGATTACTCTTGGGTTTTACATGTCAAATTTCTAAGTAAATATTTGTTTTTCAGCTCTAAAGGTCTCCAGAGGACTAGCTTAAACTCACCAATCTTCTTTTGCAAAGCTCAACGGTTTTCATGAAGCTGTCATCACTGGTAAAAATCTGTGTATTAGATCCCCCACATGTAGGCTGACAATAATTCACCCATATTCAGGAAAAAGAAACACATTTCTGCTAGTTTGGAGAAGAGTAAAATCCTATTCCTAGTAATTTAAAAGGAATGTAAGACAGAGAAGCACCTTCTGGAATGCCAGATTTTAGCTGCTGATATGGTAGTCAGCAGAGTCATAAAATCTCATGCATGAAATTATTAAACTCAGTTTCAGTTGTCTGCTTTCCTCCACAACATCCACAAGAAGGTTATCCAGAACCTTATTTTATCAATTGATAAAAGCTGTTTCCCAATCTGATTTGCACTGGACCCACTAAAAGACACACATGACTTCTCCAAAAATTCTGTCTAATTTGTTTAAAACTGCAGAATGTTGAACTAATAGTTTGGTTCTGATGTATTTCTTTTTGAAAGAATTTCACTTGTTGCCTCAATTATACCTGTGTGTGTTCCGTCTTGATGTGCTTTAATGCCAGAATATCAATGTGTCCAAAAGCCTTGTTACTCAAACTCTTTACCTAATCTTCATTTCAAACACAACTTTGAAGAAGACTGTCAGTGTTAATCCACTGAGGAAAGTGTATTGAAAACAAATGATATGATAAATAGCAAGCTTCTCTGAGAGCAGATTACCATCTGGTTGTTTATTTTTACATTAAAATGAGTTTTACCAAACTTGAAAGCAAGATTTTCCAGTCTAGACACCAAATCTACTCATTTCTCCTTTTCAGTGAGAGGAGAGCGATACTGATACTCATGATAATATATTGCTTAGCTTGTAAAGAAAATCTCTTTTCTGAATACCTGTTGAGAGATGAATGAATTGATTGCTAGGCTTTTAAAACAGAAATTATTTAGCTCTGTGAACTTAAAATGGTGTTGGACAAAACAATTCATGGAGGTTATTCTCGTGAAATGGGACAAATTATAACAAGCTGCATCTGAGCCTGGTGTCTGTGATTTGCAGCAGTTGTGTGAACTTCTACTCTGGGTAAGCAAATGTCCTGGATGCCATGCAATTCTGCAGGAACTCTGCTATAAAACCAATCATATGTACGCAGAGAAAAAGCGAGGCTGATTAAGGAGTAAGATTTTGCCCATATTTATTTTGAATCTCTGTTTCCTGGTACATTGTAGGATAATAAGCACATGATGAGTATACTACAAATAGTGATTATAAGTGGTTTAGGCATTCAGAGATAGTCAACTAATCCCCTCACATCCTCAGAGTAGGATTATCTCTGTTTACTTCTACAAAGATTGTTGCTGCAGTTGTATTTTTTAAGGATTAAAACAAGCTTGACAGGTTAAGCTTTAGTTTTAGTCAAGAGTGAATATATGAGCATAAAGTAAATGGAAAATGAAGAGAGAAATATATTTCTTTGTAGAGTGAGTTCAGAAGATTACTAGGCTTCCTCCTTTTCCCGGAGAACCCACGTTGAATGGCCTGCAAACAGACACCCACAAGCAGCCTGAAGAGACAGGAGTGCATATTAGAGATTAAATATGGTAAAGAAAATCAGAAGGAAGTTAAGGGAAAGAAAACATTAAAATGCACTAAGTATGTATGATATGACTTTCACTGGTAGCATTGCTTTATAGTGTCTGCCAACAGCCAGAGGCCATACCAAAAGATCATGCTTTTAAACGGTAGAAGGACAGAGGGCTTGGATCTCTGTAGCAAACCCTAGACCCAAATATTATTTCTAGTTTACGTCACATACATGTTAGATTCAATTTCCTGGAGGATAACTGCTTAGATCTTCATCAAGTGTGATTGGCTTTGGTGGATGCTGAGCAGTCAGTGGCAATATCTGCTTGCTTGGGATGTAGGAACAAAACTGTTTTCTGCGTATTTCAGAGCAAAGACCTATCCCAGGGTCTAAGATATTATAAAGATGTATCTCTTCTGCTAGAGTTACTCTACTAATATCAGTGAACATGTGGTGTCCCTAGCTAAGCATAATGTTCTAATCACTGGGTCATAAAGTGTTTAATTAGGGCTACCATCCGTCCTGATGGTAGCATTCCTGACACATTCAGGAAGACTGTGAGTTTTGGTAGACACTGGAGTTCTGCTTCACAAGACTGCTCTGTATCTTTTCCCCAAGTTGCAGTGTATTTCTGTATTGCAAAACCTAAGCTATTTCCAGCAGCCTGTCTACTAGAGGTTGGCCAGTTCACTCAGTACATATTTCAGCATATCCAGGTAGAAGAGAAAGGGCTGAGTTTGTGTAGCCAGCAGGAGTAAAACCTCTGTGGGGACTCTGCTGCTTTTTCCGCAGAAACCTTGTACTACTGCGACTCTGGCTGCACAATTTTAGCCCTGTCACACAGCAGCAGTCATCTGGCTGAAAGGTACAGAAGCTCTGCAGAGCTGTCTGCTTTGATGAGCACCCTAGTGCACATTGGGATCTTGATCTCCCTAACTATCCAGACTGGCACCTGTTTGGAGCATGGTGTAGTTTCTGTCATATCCAAGTTCTCTGTCATTGGAGATTAAAGCATGCAGCTGTAAGAGAGATGACTTGGTGCACCTGCATGTTTTAGTCTGATGTGGAGCTGGGCACACATGCAGGGAACTGGAAGATGTTTCTGAGTGAGGTAATAGAGAAATCCTACCTAACAAGCACTGTCAATAGGAAGAAAAGACCCACGAGGAAACCAGGAATATGTCCCATGTGACACGTGGTGAAGGTCAAATAAAGAACCTTTTCTTCTCTGCAGCGATGATGTAGTGATGCTCTGTTCCTTGCCACGACACGCAGTCTCAGCTTAACATGGCAGATGAGATTCAGGCAAGACAAGAGGAACCTGAGGGAGCCTGGCAGTCAGGTTCTGGTTGAACTATGCATTTTTATCGATCAATCAATCTCTTAACAGAGAGCAGTTGTTCTGAGTGAGGGAATCAGGTGCCACAACAAATAAATCCAGGTGCCAGCAAATGTGAGAAGAAATGAGATGCAGGTGCCACACACGCACAAAAATAATAGTGGGAGGGAATTTGAGAGCACAGGTCTAGGAAAAGGGCTTTTCAGTTGAATAGAGCAGTTAGGAGGACTGTGGGTTAGTAAATTAGGGGTTCCCTCCTTCCATGCTGCAGAAATTTAGGAAAGAGTATGGAATTTTCTCATGTTCGTATTTATCCCACATAGTTCTTTCACCCAAGGACATTGGCCCAGAAATCATACACTGACCTCAATATGGCAACTGAGACAGTTAAAAGGTGAACTGTAAATGTTCTTTGCAACAGATGGAGGATTTCAGTGGTAGCAAGATAGAAAGTAAAACTTGCAAATGATAGTGTGGACAGAGAACAAAAATGAATAAAAGATACTGAGTTATTTTTCATATTAATTCTAAACTAAATGAAATTAAGCTAAAATATATGGTATTGCACTGTATAGAGAAAGGCTGTAGGTCAGGGTCTCAGCTGTTGTAAATTGGCTTATATCTACTGATGTAAAACTAGCTTGAGGTCTCGAAGTCTACATGTTATACTGATTTACACCAGCTGAAAATCTGATCCAACATTTTCTGTCACCACATATCATTTCCCTGGGAGCATAGCATTGAAATCAAACTCTTGGTTTACTGGCCTACTCATTTGGACTAATTCCCTGGAAGGTGACCACAGCAAACATGGAGCATTACTGACAAAAATAATTTTTTTGATGCGATTGCTTCACAGATGCCAGTATGATTTAAAATAAACTCCAGCTGCAGTAAGCCCTTCTGCTGATTTCCCTAATGAACTGTGAACCTCCAAAATGTTTCTACTGACCTTGTGTTGAATATGCTTTCAGAAAGGAAAACAGTACCATTTAGAAGTGAAGCTCATTTTCTTAACTATGTAACAGTCTGTCACTTACTGGTAGAGCTCAGACAGCTGTGACAGTGAGGGCCAGGTCACACCAACCTCCTTGCAAAGAGAAAGAGGGAAAGAACCTATGGGGATTCAGAAAATAAAACACCTGAAGTACTGAAAGTGAGTGTTACGTCTGTTCCTGGAAATCACGGTTGAATGGTCCACCTAGGCTTTGGCATTAGGGATTTGAGCTCTGGAATCCTATTCCCTTTATGAACTCAAGTATTTTAAGAAAGCCTTTGAATGAAGATATCTTTACTGTGGACACTGAGTGATAAAATTAACTCAATTCAGAGACAATTTTCTGCAATATTACAGAAAACATACAGATGGTCTGGTTTTTATTAGTTGAAATGGAAGGAAACCAGTAAAGAAACATACAACAAGTATTTTCCTGTTTCCTGGGTACACCACCACGTCAGTTAGAATGAAGATGAAGCCTGTGTTTCATGGTATTGTCGTGTTACAACTGTAGGCTGAATACATCAAACCAGATAAAAAACAGTATGAGAGAAACAAAACATACATAACTTAGAAAGTTTCTGCCTTCCCTAATCATTTTTGAGCTGTCTATAAAACTGTTTGTAACTCATTTACATATTACAAGGTCATATTCATTTTAAGACAGAATCTGCCACCCTGAGTCGTACTGTTTCATGGTACCTATTTTATAAGTAATGTCATTGAGCACAGTAGGAATTTTCAAAGACTAAGATATTAATTACTGGAAGCACAGATGCACAGATATCAAACTTTGTTTCTTTTTGTGGTATGCTTTTAATAGCAAAATACAATTCTGTTACCCATTCCCTCATTTTTTCACATGCCGTTAGCATAAGGTAACCATTGGCATGTTCACTTTTAATTGCATTTCTTCAGCTGCTTCTTGTGTTTTGCAGTGTCCTTTGCCAAAGCATTAGAAATGAATTTTAGGGATCAAATAAAAACCATAATAGCCTCACTTCTGTAGTAAGGTACCCAAAATGATAATAATGATGTTCTTAACAATTGTCTTCACTGCCCCCTTTTACCTAGAGCAGTTTGATGGTTCCTTTGTACTTGCATATCATAAATGATGTGTAGTTGGATGCACAAGTAAAACAGTTTACTGAAACTAATCCCAGCAGTGGGCAGACCTATCTGTATTACTTTGTCAATGTTGTTTACAGTAGCACAGTCAGTTGTAAACATACCAGGAAAAGCGATCTCTAACTAATTCTCATAATATTCACATATCACCAAGAGGAATATCATCTTTGTTAGTATGGAGGCCTGCAGCCAGAATATACTTCAGCAGCCCAATTTTCCCATGTGTCAGTAGAAGGATTAATCTTCTGTCGGTATCTGTATAACCACAGTTTTGAGCAAAATGATATAAAACACAGGGTTATGTGCTATTTGTTACCACTCTCAGTGGTCTTCCTAAAAGTTGGCTGGTCATAGAATTGTTTCTAGAACATCTCTGGAGAGAGGCCTTAATTTGTATCAGGGTTGTATCAGGCACTTAGTTTTTCCATTAACAGAAAGAATACTGTCTACCCTGATTGCAATGAGACTCAAAGGTAGGGTTATGTTCTTAATTTAAAATACTATTTTATTATAAAAATATTTTCAAAACTTAGGTTACATAAACTAATGAACAAATAAACGCAAGAGCAAATGCACAAATAAGGTGTTAGATTATTTAAAACAATTGCTTCCAAAATGTTTAGCAGAATACACTAAACTATTGCTTAGTACTGAAAACTCAGATTGATATGCCACACATTTTATAGTATCTGCAGTGTAAATTTGCATGAAGTAAAATTAAGAAAAGAACAACAAAATCCCAAAGAGAAAAGAGTGAAAAACTTCTCAGTTTCCATGGAGAAATTTTTTTAAATTTTTTTTTTTTTTTTTTACTTTCCTTGCAAAAGAAGAAAAAGTAATTGTTTGGGTTCCAGTTTGAGTGGCATAAACACAAACTCAGTTCTCTTATGGTAAATGACAAAAATTTCTATATAGTGAATGGAGAACAGTAGATACCTTTAAAAGCCTTGTCGTGGTTTAAGCCCAGCCGACAACTTGGAACCACGCAGCCGCTCGCTCACTCCCCCCGTCTTCCTTCCTCCCCCCGCTCCCGGAGGGATGGGGAGGAGAATCGAAGGAATGTAACTCCCACGAGTTGAGATAACAGCTCTCCAGTAACTAAGGTATAATACAAACCACTACTGCTACCAATAATAATGATAAGAGGAATAACAAGGGAAAAGGACACAACCGCTCACCACCCGCCGACCGATACCCAGCCCGACCCGAGCAGCGATCTGGCCTTCCGGGTAACTCCCCCCAGTTTATATACTGGGCATGACGTGCTGTGGTATGGAATAGCCCTTTTGCCAGTTTGGGTCAGGTGTCCTGTCTCTGCTTCCTCCTGGCTTCCCCTCCTCCCTGGCAAAGCATGAGACTGAGAAAGTCCTTGGTCAGAGTAAACATTACTGAGCAACAACTAAAAACATCGGTGTTATCAGCATTGTTCCCAGACTGAAAGTCAAAAACACAGCACTGCACCAGCTGCTAAGAAGGAGAAAAAATGACTGCTGTACCTGAACCCGAGACAAGCCTCTAGAGGGAAAAACTGTCTGTTTATCTTAGCACCTAACTGTGAATAGGCTGAAATTCAGCCTTTGTACAGAGTACAACCAACAGAGCAAGACTGCAGCTTCTATGTCTCTCTGTCACCCACTGGACTTTTTAACCCAGAGTTATTTTGGAGTAGGACTCCAGAAAGAAACAAGGTTTCCTCTTAAAGAAGTGGGAGTGGTTGAAGCACACTGATGATGGCAGATGATACTGAATAGCTACAAGACATCTCTGAAATTCTAAAGAGTCAGTAAGGAAGATTTAGAAAGAGCTGAAAAAAGGAAAAATACCCCTTTCAAAGTAACAAATGCACATTGCAGCTGGCCTGAAATATGAACAATGTACTTAGCTATAGGGCTGAAAGATTGTAAAAAAA
Organism: Nestor notabilis; assembly: GCF_000696875.1. Taxonomy (NCBI): domain Eukaryota; kingdom Metazoa; phylum Chordata; class Aves; order Psittaciformes; family Psittacidae; genus Nestor; species Nestor notabilis. The sequence continues at coordinate 40,869 of NW_009924103.1, read as the reverse complement.
CATACAATACTTACAAAATTCACATTTGTCCTCTTTTTATGAGACTCTTATGAAGTGCTTGTCCTACATGCTGAGTGAGAAGCACTGAAAGTGTTATCACAGCATGGTTGTTTAGATGACGATTCAAGCTTGATACTGAAATAGTTATGCTATCCTTCTCAAATATAAAGTATGACTAAAAGTATCTCATACATAGTTGTTAATGGGGAATCATTTTTTATGTGTTTCCCTTAATTTTGCCCAGCATTTTACTCCTACACACCTTTATTTTATCCCTTCCTGTTTCTTCAGAAGTCACCTGTCTAAAGTGTCTTATTTCAATTTTAAACTAATTTGGTTTTAAATGTATGTAATTCCCTGTGAGTTCTATGCAAAATGGATGCTGTGAGAGTCTTGTCAGATTGCAAATACCTTCTGTTTTTGAAAGGCACACTCTTTTGAAAAATGCACTGCTTTTTCCCGTGCTAATCATGCACTAAGGCTAACTACTGCATGGACAAAAAATCAGTTTAATGACAAGAGAAATTTCAGTCAATGGTCTGTCTTAAATAAGAAATAGAACTGAGAAAAAAACCCCTTCCTACAGTTCTTCAAGCAAATATGAACTTGATTCCCCTTTCTTATATACCTCATCTGTATTTTAACGAAAAATTGCCTTTGTCAGCAAAGCTGGTTTAAGAAGCTCTGACTGCCACCACCTTTAGCCAGTTATTCTCACCCCTGTGCAGCCCTTTGACACTGCTTAGTTGTGCTGATAAAATTGATTCAGGATGTGTATTGTAAATGAAATAGTCCAAGTTAGAAATAAAAATCAAAAGAAGGATCAGTTAAATCTGATTCCATCACAGTCTGTGAGGGGTTTGGGATGCTGCACGGGTGCAGCTATTGCAGCATTGCTGGCATGCTTTGAATGATCAGTTCAATTACATATGTACTTTGGTGTTAGACTGCTACTTAGAACAATTTTGTGGTACCAGCAGTGACCCTGGTTGTTTGGCTTTTCCAATATATGTCTATTCCAGGAATTAACTTCCATGAAAGATAAAAATCTACCATGACAGTCAAATGGTCTCTGCTTGAGAAAATGTTTTGTTCCTTTACATTGCAGCAAAATTTCAATGGAACATTAAACCTAAGGAGATTCACTTAGATTGCAGAAGCTGTGCTGTCATTATGCATGAGGGTCAAACAATAAAGCACATACAGCCCTGTGCATTCTCTTGGTAGGGGGCCCATGGAAAATGCCACTTTCAATTCTATCTAATGTTTACATGGTAGGCAGTCTTCTTTCAAATATTGAGGGTGTCTTTTTCCTACCGTTCAGGCGTATAGACCAATCCATTACATGGAACTGTCAGTGACATTTCTACCCCTTTTCTGGTTTTGTCATTAAAGTGAGGAAATAAACATGAGACCCCTGCTTTAGCCATTCGTTTTTCTTCTGTTAAGAGATTACTCATTCATTTCTATCTGTAAAGACACGAATTAAAAATTAATGTCAGTGCATTCATTTTGTACCAAGAGTCTCATAATTCACTTGATCTGTATTTGAATTTACAATGCGTTGGTACTTCAACATGCTTCAGGACAAAGATTTTTTCTTCCATCTATGTTTTCAAAAAGAGTACAGGCACAATTCTTGCTGCCGTGTTCACAGTGGCATGAAGATTACGATGAATGAAACCTTTTTACTGTTCTTTAACCTAAATGGAAAAGGTACAAGGACATTGATTTCAGCTGTAAATAGAGTCTGCTTGTAGATTACTCGCTATAAAAGATTCTTAAAAGCAGTACATGTTTCCTGCAATATTAGATCAGATGATCATTTGTAATGTATTAATGTTTATACCTAGATATTCCTGCAAAGCCATCGAGGGAAAAGTTCTCTGCTAATAACAGATGGTGAAATGTAAAAAGTATATCTCACTCATTTTGAATCAGGAAAAATCAAGTTTCAGATTGGATTTCAGCTAAGAAAAGACCTCAAAAAATGGATGCAACTTGGAATAGATTCTGGAAAACAGAAATACGTCCTTCAGGGCTAAAGTGTGGACAAAGGAGGCACAAGTGGCTCAGAGAAGAAGCTGAGGTTTTCTCTTTGGCTACCAAAAAGAAGTAGAGCCTGCTAGGAAGCTCTGTATGTTGTTTTTCTTGTCATAGATCTCTCTCTTTATCCAGGAAAATCCAAACCCACTATGACAATTAGATCATATATATCTACATGCTTACTGATTTTCTAAAGAACTCTCAAAGTTTTCTGAAGTATTTCCCTCTATGAGCTCTGTTTACTGTTTCATTGCTACATGTACTTAATGTTTCTGCGAAATCTACCAATAGTTTCTAGCAATTTGCAGACTACAGAAGTCAAATGTACCAACCTTGTCTCTAAATTGGAGACACATCAATTTGATAGATGGACCACTCAGTGGATAAAGAACTGGCTGGATGGCTGCACACAGAGTTGTGGTCAACAGTTCAATGTCCACGTGGAGACCAGTAACGAGTGGTGTCCCTCAGAGATTGGTGTTGGGACCTGTGTTGTTCGACATCTTTGTCGGTGACATGGACAATGGAATTGAGTGCGCCCTCAGTAAGTTTGCCGACGACACCAAGCTGTGTGGCTCGGTTCATACGCTGGAGGGAAGGGATGCCATCCAGAGGGACCTTGACATGCTTGAGAGGTTCGCCGGTGCCAACCTCATGAAGTTTAACCAAGACAAGTGCAAGGTCCTACACCTGGGTCAGCACAACCCCAGGCACAGCTACAGGCTGGGTGGAGAAGGGATTCAGAGCAGCCCTGCGGAGAAGGACTTGGGGGTGGTGGTTGATGAAAAACTTGACATTAGCAGGCTTCAGCGTGCACTTGCAGCCCAGAAAGCCAACCGTATCCTGGGCTGTATCAAAGGAAGTATGACCAGCAGGTCAAAGGAGGTGATCCTGCCCCTCTACTCTGCTCTCGTGAGGCCTCACTTGGAGTATTTTGTACAGTTCTGGTGTCCTCAACAGGAAAAGGACATGGAGCTGCTGGAGCAAGTCCAGAGGAGGGCCAGGAGGATGGTAAGGGGACTTGAGTACTTCCTTTATGAAGACAGGCTGAGAAAGTTGGGCCTGGGAAAGAGAAGGCTGTGTGGAGACCTCATAGCAGCCTTCCAGTATCTGAAGGAGGCCTATAAGGATGTTGGGGAGGGACTCTTCGTTAGGGACTGTAATGGTAGGATAAGGGGTAATGGCTTTAAACTTTAACAGGAGAAGTTTAGGTTAGATATAAGGAAGGAGTTCTTTACAGTGAAGGTGGTGAGGCACTGGAATGGGTTGCCCAAAGAAGTTGTGAATGCTCCAATCCTGGAGGTGTTCAAGGTCCGATTGGACGGAGCCTTGAGTGACATACTTTAGTGCGAGGTGTCCCTGTCATGGCAGGAGGGTTGGAACTACGTGATCTTACGGTCCTTTCCAAGCCAACCGTTCTATGATTCTATGATTAACCTATAATTTCACAATTCTAATAAATGTTTTAGTAATATACTATATACCACATTTAACAATTACACAATTTACTACTTGAGTTCCTCCAGAGCTCTTGAATGAATAACATATGGTACTGGAGAAATTTTGCTCTTCATTTTATTAATTTATTCTAAAACCTCTTTCACTGACACTTCAGTCTGAGATTGTTTCAATGACTCATTTGTCATAGAAGTTCCCTGCGACTTCCACAGTGAACACCAATGCCAAATATTCAGAGAGTTTTTCTGCCGGGGCCACATTTTTTTCTTTTTTTTTTACATCTTGATCATCTCAAAAGGATGGGGTTAGAAAATATGTTTGAAAAGCTTGTAGTCAAGGACAGGGAGATCATGCACTGATTATCACTACAGGCAAAACACACTTGACTTTGGGGAAGTAAATTTATTTTATTTTTTTATCAACAGAGTAGGATAAAAAAATAAGAACAAACATAAAAACACCTTCCACCCACCATCCCCTTTCTTCCCAGGCTCCGACTCACTGCTTACTCTTCTATCTCCTCCCCCTGAGCAGTGCAGGTCAGTTGAGGTAGGTTCATAATGCTTCATCTCCTTCCTTCTCATGATCTTCTCTTGCTCAGGCTGCAGTTCTTCACAAACTGTTCTAGCATGGGTCCCTTCCATGGGTGCAGTCCTTCAGGAACAGGCTGCTCCAACATGGGTCCCTGGGTCCCCCTTCAGGGTCACAGCTCCTGCCAGAAGCCTGCTCCAGCAGGTGTTTCGCATGGGGTCACAGACTCCTTCGGGCATCCCCCTGCTCCAGCGTGGGTTCCTCCATGGGCTGCAGGGTCACGGCCTGCCTCACTATGATCTGTACCACGAGCTTCAGGGGAATCTCTGCTCCAGCGCCTGCAGTACCTCTTCTCCTTCTGCACTGACCTTGGTGTCTGCAGAGATGTTTCTATCACATATTCTTGCTCCTCTCTCACACCCACAGTGCAGTGGTTTTTAACTCTTCTCAAATATATCATCGTAGAGGTGCTCCCACTGTCACTGATGGGCTCAGCTTTTGGCAGCTGTGGGTCTGTTTTGGAGGTGGTTGGAATCTGCTCCGTCCAACATGGTGGCAGCCCCTGGTCTGTTCTCACAGAGTCCACCCTTGTAGGTCTTTTGCTACCAAAATCTTGCCATTTAAACCAAATTCAGTGTACATATTTTAATATTAGATTTAGTAATTTAGAAGCCCGTTCCTTTTTCAGCATCCGTTTTTGCTTTTACATTTAAAATGACAGGCCATATGTTCTTTTTTATTTTGCTCGTCTGGATAAAAATTCTGCTTTTAAAGGATACTTTCTTCTTTAGTGATGTGTTCTGTATTAAATGTTATCATTCAGGAATGCGATCTTAGAGTTATAATGAATAGCACCATGAAAATGTCAACTCAGTGCTCAGCAGTGGTCAAAAAAGTAAATTGAATGTTAGGAGTTATTAAGAAAAGAGTAGAAAAGAAAACAGAAAACATAATCATATCAATGTAAAAAGCTGTTATCCCAAAATCTAAAAAGGATGTACCAGAACTGGAAAAGGTTCACAAAAATGCATCAAGAATAATCGAACATATAGTGGCAGTCAAAGGAATTCATAAATAGACTTGGACTATTCAGTCTGAAAAATGACAATTGAGGGAAAGCTTTGACAGAAATATGTCCAATCATAAAGGAACAGGAAAGGATAAAAAGAGACAGATGGTTCATTTTCTCTTCCAAAGCAAGAATGAAACTATCACATGCTGTTAGCAGGTGGTAGGTTCAAGGCAAAAGAAAAAAGAAAAAAGGAGGTAGCTCTCCACAGAGTATGTAGATAACCCTCTCTCACCTGGTCACTTTTCTTCTGGCATTCTTTACTGTACACAAAAAGACCCTGCGAGCAATATATGAACCGCCTAAAGCACACTGTAATTATTTAATGGCTAGTGCACTCACCAGGAAGCAACAATTACCATTCTTATGCCCACAGGCCTGTGAGATGCACAGGGAGTCTCTGGATCAGCAGACAGATAGTGTTAGGGAATCGTCAGGCCTGTCGTGCTTTGGCAGGGGTTGGTCTTTGGTGCTGCCAAAAAGCAGATTCTATGCTTTTTCCATAGGTCTTAGTAGTTTCATGTCCATATTTTTCTCTTGGATTCCTGAGTTGCTAATTGTCACCTTCTCGCTTCAGTTTGTGTGGCTTACTTTCCTTATTTTGTCAGGTGTTAACTTATATACCCCCTTACAGTTGAAAAATGGGTTACTTAGAAAAACTGAGCCAGACCTTGCTGTTAAGTTAGAGGGAGCTGCATCTTCACAGGTTACACTTTGAAAGAATTTTGCTCAGGATATTTTTGATGCTAAAGGTTTGCATGCATTAAAAAACAACTGGACTAGTTCATGGATAAAAATATCCATTTGAGATGTTAGACAGAAATACCAGAGACCTGATTCTACTAAAAAACTGTTTCTTTTTCAAGAAGCTCCTGAGTAGTAAATTATGGGGGACTTCAGTGAGTGTTCACTGCATGCTTCATCGTTTTGATCTTCCTTCAAAATCTGCTTGTCATTGATGGAAGTGGGACATGGGGCTTGGCTGACTTTTGGTCTGGCTCAGCGTGACTGCTCTTACTCTCTAAAAACCTTCTTTGCTCTGCCACATGTGGTCTGCTTTCAGTTCTTTGATTTTTTTAAACACCTTTTATCTAGAGGTTGTACATTTCTTCTGGCATGATACTTTTATTCCTTCAAATTTGCTTTTACCATACTTTCCTGTGCTTGCTTTATTTTGTTGTTGTTTTTCTTAACTTTTTTTTCCTCCTCATTTTGCTCTGTTTTGCCAGAAGTTTCTTTCATATGACATGGATGTTGTCTGGGGAGGAGAGAAAACTTTTCAGTCATACCAGCATTTTGAATGAGGGAAGTTTGAAAAGGCGCACTATTCAGAGTGTGTCACTGCAGCTTCATCTATTGCATTTTGAACCATACATATTCTCATTTTCATTATTTCACAAAGCAGTCATTTTGGTATCTCATTATTTAACTCTTTATCATAACTTGTTGTTACATTTTTCCAGATTATCTGTGGGTTAATTAAAGTGTCCCGTTGTTACTGTGTTTTCTTACCTTGTAGTTCCCTATTTCTGAGTCACTATCATGGACACATGATGATATAATGTAAATCAAATAATAAATATAATTTATAATATATAAAAAATAAGCATGAAACTTCGGTGCACATAAATTGTGGCAATTGTTACAGTTAATTTGTTTACTACATTTACCTCTAAGCTTTATTTAACATGAAACTTTCTGCTATAAGTCTGATTTTTTGTCTGTTCTATATATTACCTACTTGTTTCTCAAGGCATGCAAGTGATCTGTTTCTCAGTCCAAGTTTTTCCATGCTTTTTATGTTCATATCCTCACTTCAAATCAGTCCCTTCATTCGTCTTACCATATAGATGTTCAGTATTTATAGACTTCTAGTATGATAGAAACACATGTTTGCCTTTGATCTAGTTGTCTATTTTTAGGACCATATTTATGTGGTGAGAGTATTCTTTGATGTTTTCTATTTGAGGTTTATTGAATTCCATCTTGTTTTGAGGATGAAGATTTTACTCTTAGAGGATGAATCATCTCTGACTGTTTCCCTTATTCCCTTGTTAGATCCCCCCTAATCTTTATTAAAACAAAACCAAAACCAACAACCTCAAGTCTTTTATAACTTCTAAGTCAAATACCAGTGTGTGCTCCATATTGACCTAGACAGAAATTATCCTTTTTTTGTAGGATCAATATATTTCAAAGGTTTCTAAAAGTCATGCCCTCACTGCCTCACATGAATTCTGCAGGCATATTTTAACACGGTTCTTTGTCATCTTGTGTACCAAACTCTGGAAGCCTTCCAGAAAGTACTGTTATCAAGGTTCTATTTTTATGACAGCATTGAAAGATCAAATTTTATGTCCTTTCCTCTCCCCAGGTATGTCATGGATACTTCACTGACAATGTAAAACATGCAGAAATGTTGTGAGATCCATAGTTTTTGTATGCAATACACAACTTTTAGAGTTGGCTGTGCTCAAGTGTTAAGTCATCTTAACTGTGTACATCAAAGAGCTTCTAAAGAAAGTCTGTCACTGGTCTTCTCTTCACACTGTCCTAGGACCTCCATAGCGTGAGTGATTATTTCTTTACCTCCTGTGCTCATGAAATAGAAGGTAGGACTCAGTCAGTTTCCACTAAAATCTCCATGCCTCTCCCCTTTGCCTTCCCCTTTCAGCATGGTGTTCAGAAAGTAGGAGCCATCCCCAAGGATCATGAAGCAGGGAATAGCCTCCTGGTTTGGTAGCTAGGTCTAGAATGAAGTGAATTTGGCCTCAAATGAACCTTGAAGTTCAGGCTGGAGTATGCTTCTATAACTGTCATATATCTGCCATGCTACAAACCTTACTAATAATGTTGATTTGGTAGTTTACATTCCAAAGGGGAGCACCGCTGGCAGAAAAGAAACCAACTAACCAAATGGGAGATAAGCACTCAAAAATGAAGCAAAGAAGTATCACTGGAAATTTCCAACAAAGCAAATCCCTTCTTATTATTAAACATATGAAACAATGAACATTTTGATCCCACCAATTATGACTGTCATGCTTCATTATTCTTCATCTGGACTCTTCATTAGGGACTCTAGTGGTAGGACAAGGGGTAATGGCTTTACACTTAAACAGGGGAACTTTAGGTTAGATATAAGGAAGAAGTTCTTCACAGTGAGGGTGGTGAGGCACTGGAATGGGTTGCCCAAGGAAGTTGTGAATGCTCCAGCCCTGGAGGTGTTCAAGGACAGGTTGGGCAGAGCCTTGGGTGACATAGTTTAGTGTGTGGTGTCCCTGCCCATGGCAGGGGGGTTGGAACTAGATGATCTTAAGGTCCTTTCCAACCCTAACTATTCTATGATTCTATGTTTGGTAACAGATTTTATGGTGTGGCCTAAGTAATACTACCCCACTCTCCCCAAGATTTTTCATTTCAAAATGTACTATGTAGTTCTATAAGAGTTTTGATTAGGTGGCTAATGCAGATGCCTTTTATTACAGGTCAGCTCATACGAATCCCATCACCAGTAACAATTACATTAAGATAAAGCTGAATGGAAGGAATCATTACTGTTTATTAGCATAAAGATCATTCATTTCCCAAAGCTTACACTAGATAAATATGCATATGTATCTAGTAGAAATCATGTCTGTTCAAATAATTTTACATGATTAGACTTTCCTTACTTATTGTTTTTGACAAATAAATACTGAGCTTAAGATGAAACATACTTGTGAAATTTATATACTTTAAATCTGTATGTATGTGTGCTATTTTTTTTCAGCTGCAATGCAGTTTTTTACCTTAGAAATTATCTAACAAAATTACTAGTTAATATGAATCCTGATTAAACTTTGTTCTTAATCAGAAGGTAATGAAATTATCCTTAATACAAATGACAACAACAATCATATGTATTCATAGCATTACTCAAAAATTGAAATTCTGACCCGTAGGAACATTAACTTTATTTCTAAAGCCCAGGTTTTAGATTGTGTGGAAGACACACATATGTTTTCATTCCAAAGTGAAAACAATGCAAAATATCCATCTTTCCAGTGAGCAAGTTTTATAACAAATATTTATTCCAGTTAACTAGAAAATCTTGTTCTATAAATATGTATATAAAAAATCAATAGATTCTGTTTCAGTTTTCTCTCTTTTCTTTAGATAATTCTTATAAATTAGTATATTATGTAATTTTCAGTACTGAGTGGATAAAAAAAAAACAGAACAGGAGACCAAAGTGAAGATAAAACACTTCCAATAATGGATGTGCGATCACTTCATGCTCTTACAGATTCCAGCCTCTCATCACATCAAGCTGTATGTCAGTCACCTCTTCAGGGTGTTGGAGGTGCACCATAATGCCAGTTACTGTACTCCCCTACTGAACTCACAAATACCAAAATCAGATTTACTCTTTTAAGTGTTCTTTTTCGGGGGTTGGGGTTTCTTTCAGTACAGGCAATTGGAACAGAATATACTTCTTTTTCTTCTTAGACATGTCTTTTTCTCATTTGATAACACTTTGTGCCAAAACCACTTTCACCTAGACATTTCTGTGGGGGGAAAAAAAAAAAAAAAAGCCATAACCAACTAATGAATACATATAGATTGAACTATTGATTACATATAGATTAAACCAATTCTACAGAATCTCTTTACAGTGAGTGAAAGGTATAGGTATTTCCAGAGGTGACTAAACTCCCTTAAGGGTGAAACAGATCATAAATCCAAATGATCCAGCATAATGAAAGTGGTATTGAGGTTTCCATTAGGTCCAAAATATGAATTTATAAAATTGTCATCTATTTTCACTTGTTTCACTGCAGTATTTCAGGTACTTAGAAAAAGGAAAAAAGGGAAAAAAAAAAAGGAAAAAAGACAGAAAGAAAACTATATTGACATGTAGTGATGCTTCTGATTATTATACCGAAGTCAATGTCTGAAATTGGAAACTAATTTCACAGGTAACTTTTTTGTAAAGGTGCTTGGTCCTTCTGCTCACCTCCTTTTCTTTTTCTTCAGATATAAGTCTATCATGAGCTGAAATTTCTTTTTATATTTTGCGGAAAATGTTTTTATTGTCTACCATATTTTTTATATGTAATAGCGATAATTCACATATATACTAATAATGTGATGGGTTTCTGGTGCACCTGGGACTCTGACATATTCAGAGTTTTACTGAGGATGATGTTAAAAAAGCAAACTTTCTAAATAAGATGTACTGTCCTGAAAATGGTGTTGTGTAGCTATCAGACTTTGTAGATCAGATGGTTTATAACACAGCTTCTGAAACATACCCCCAGAAATAGCATGTTCTTTAGAGAAAGCATGTCATATGTCATATTTTCATATGGTGTTTGTAACAAAATGAACATTCACTATGGTCAAAAGATATTTTAAAATTATACCTCATGAAAAGTGATGATGAAATTTAGCAAAAGATCTGTTACTAATACATTAAACTCACAAATAAAATTGTACATAAAATTTCTAAATTCCAATTCCTTTTTTTTAAACAGATGAAAGAAGTTATCACTCTGAGTTTTATGCCATATTATGAAATGAACAAAAGCTGCATAAAGCTGAAATGATGCACTACTGAAACAGTCTGTTATGTGCACTATATGACGAATGTAAGAATTTTCTTTCGTGCATTCAACTCCGAAATAATAACAACAAGGCTCTGTGAAAGTAAAAGAAAATGAGACCAAACTTTCCTTGAATAGACCTATAGAGATTTTTTTTAAGTCCATGTGAATTTCTGCATGCATCCAGGGGCAATATACTGTAGAGGGGCTTTTTATAAACCTCACTGTGAGGTTCAGTGCCTCTCCTTTGCAGTCAATGGATCAAGAATATATATGAGCTTCAGGTTTTGTACTAAATGTCCTATATCAAAATTGCAACAAAGGCTTATGTCCTTCAGTGTCCTATCATTAACCAATCTGTCATTTAAGCCAGATTCAATGTATATTCTCTGTAAGCAGTTTTGTTGAGCTGAAATAATTCTTATGCAAACTGTAGGCAAGATAGAACAGCAAATCAAAGATAAATATTATATTTGGGGATTCAGATAACTTGTATCTGGAAAAATTTCTCTTTGTTGATGTTCCTGTTGGAAATAAACAATTGTTTTTTAAAACCTAGTCCCCCGGGGTCCCTTATGTTTTACGTATAAGGGAAGACATATTCAAGTGTGCAAGGCACTCAACACTGTCCCACATGACATCCTTGTCTCTAAATTGGAGAGACACCAATAGGATGGATGGACCACTCAGTGTATAAAGAACTGGCTGGATGGCCACACGCAAAGACTTGTGGTCAACGACTCAATGTCCACGTGGAGACCAGTAACAAGTGGTGTCCCTCAAGGGTCAGTATGAGTAAGCTACTTAGTCTGACTTTATTTATCTCCTGTGTTTGCTCATGTCTGTTTAATCTATACCATTTTCAGGGTATCTTGCCTCTTACTATGTTGTTGTCCAGTGTCCAGCGCAATGGGGTCTTGAGCTTTGACGTGACCTTTATATATTATTTGGCTACAGATAATGAATAGTAAGAGTGTATTTGCATGCAATTGAAATGAATGTAGAATACAAAGGTAGAGGGAGGAAGACAGGTCCTTATTTTTCTTCAGTTTTTGTTATGTGGTTTGAGAAGAAACTAAACATGTTTTGTGTGGGATTGGAAAATAATATTTTTATCCTTGAAGAACAGCAGTTCTGCAATCTGCTGTTTACACCGTGAAGAGGCAGTAGTCCATCCATTTTGTGTCCAGTTATTCATGTCCACTAAATTTCCTTACAATAAGATCTTCTCCCTCAGGTTTTTGTTTATATTGTCTCTGGCCAGTGGATGAATTTTACTGGTTTAAAGTGATTTGGGGACAATCTTGTAAATATATGAAGTAATGTTGGAATATGCATAACACTGTTTTTCTACCAACCTAATGGAAGAACATTTTGCCTTTGGGTTGTAAAGCTGTACAGCTCTTAGTCATGCTGGTGAGTGCGTTGATGTACAAGTGACAGGGCTGCCTGGAGAGGTACCTCATTTCTTGTTCAGGTTCTGATTCTCATCTTCACCATCACCATTACACTGAACAAGTGACTGTCATTAGTATGTCTTTGCACAATCTTCTGAAAAGGGAAACTGTTTTACTTCTAAATTTTATTATTTTTTTTTTATTTTTATAATGAGAGGCAAATGAGACACAAAGCAGACAAATGAATAGTAGAAACTGACGCAGCTCTGAATAGGCCTGGGGATTTGAAAGAATGTCCTACTTTTCTCTCTGTCTCTAATCCCCAACGGAAAAAGAAGATCAGGGCAAGAAGATCCTAGTGTACTGGGAAATGCAGCCATGGCGCTATAAAGTCTAAGGTTCAAATTCACGAGTTGTTTAGATGTTGAACTCCCACTGAGTTTGATGGGACACAGGTGACAGCTCTGAAGATATGAGACCACCTTCATCAAATCAATGTAAAACCAAACTCTGGTAATTTTCTGTCTGACTTTCTGTATTTCAGTGGCACTAAATAAAGAACAGACATTTTGCCAGAACTCACCAATATGAATTGCTTATTTTTTTTGAGCAGTCATAGGAACCTGCAATATAAGTGGTAACGCATGAAGTCACACAATTACAGGTTCACAAGGTCATTGCAATCCCAAAAATGCATTATAGTTTTGGCTGTTCCTAGGCAATGCCAGGTTTCATGTGTTATCCCTGATTTTTTGTGTGAGAAGCCCTATATAACACTTCACAAGGGAATCTTCTGACCATGACATGACGTTGGCATGCTTATGGCACATGGAGAAAGATCCTCAGACAGGCAAACACATTCATAGCAAAAGCAGTAGAGAAGAAAAGATTTTTCTGTAATGGGATTGTGCAGGAAAAGGAATGAGATAAACATTATCAGGCTCAGAAACTGCTCTAAGAGAGGCGTTTAATGAATGATGAAAGTTCTTTCTCTGCTCACCCAACACTAGTGCTGAACTACTTAGTGTTCTCAATTTACCGCACAAGGGCAGAATGATTTGAAATTGCTAAGCAATAAATTACAGCAAGCAGGAAACTAACTCAAATTCTTGGATGATATAAAGTAATGCCTGGGTATATAAAGTATATAAAGTATACACGGGTTTTCACCAGCGAAAAAAATAAAACCTATCTACATAATTTTACAAAGAAATTGAGTAAGATTTACATTTTGTTAATTGTTTTGCAGAAGTCTGTTAATCTCTAACTGAAATATACTGGCCATTGTCTAAGTAATATGACTCCATAAGGAGAACATCCTGCCACAAAGATATAGTACTTAATAAATAAACCAGCCAAAGAACGTGAGGAAAAAGGTCCCTGAACAAAACTTTTGGATAGCAAATGAAACGTATAAGAGGATTAATATCTGCTCTTCTTTTAAATTGTTTATGCAAGTTTATAATTCATATTGACATGTTCCATTTAGGAATGGATTGGGACTATATGGCTTATGATAAATGGTTATTCAATTTAAGGTAATAATGGGTTACATGAGACAATTTGATTGTATATGATTTCTTTCGCAACCACAAGAAAATATTTCCTCTTCTGTTTATAGATGATGTCCAATCACCTGGTTTTCCACTTGGGTAAATCACTTACCTTTGAATCAGACTGCTTATTAGTAGTAAATATTCTATCAAAGAATCAGAGAATCATAGAATGGTTTGTGTTGGAAAGGACCTTAAGATTATCTAGTTCCAAGCCCCCTGACATGGGCAGGGACACCTCACCCTAGACTGTGTTGCCCTAGGCTCTGTCCAACCTGGCCTTGAACACCACAAGGGACGGAGCATTTACCACTTCTTTGGGCACCCCATTCCAGTGCCTCAGCACCCTCACTGTGAAGAACTTCTTCCTTATATCTAACTTGAACTTCCCCTATTTAAGTTTAAATCCACTACCCCTGTCCTATCACTACAGTCCCTGATGAAGAGTTCCTCTCCAGCATCCTTATAGGCACCCTTCAAATATTGGAAGGCTGCTTTGAGGTGTCCATGAATTTTTTTCTCCAGGCTGAACAGCCCCAACTTTCTCAGCCTGTCTTCATGCGGGAGGTGCTCAAGCCCCCTTACCATCCTTGTGGCCTCCTCTAGACTTGCTCCAACAGCTCCATGTCCTTCTTATGTTAAGTACACCAGAAATGTACACAGTTGTCGTGGGAAAAGGACACAACCGCTCACCACCCGCCGACCGATACCCAGCCCGACCCGAGCAGCGATCTGGGCCTTCCGGGTAACTCCCCCCAGTTTATATACTGGGCATGACGTGCTGTGGTATGGAATACCCCTTTGGCCACTTTGGGTCAGGTGTCCTGCCTCTGCTTCCTCCTGGCTTCCCCTCCTCTCTGGCAAAGCATGAGACTGAGAAAGTCCTTGGTCAGAGTAAACATTACTTAGCAACAACTAAAAACATCGGTGTTATCAGCATTGTTCCCAGACTGAAAGTCAAAAACACAGCACTGCACCAGCTACTAAGAAGGAGAAAAAATGACTGCTGTAGCTGAACCCAGGACAACAGTACTCCAAGTGGGGTCTCACAAGAGCAGAGTAGAGGGGCAGGATCATCTCCTTTGACCTGATGGTCACGCTTATTTTGATACAGCCCAGGATACGATTGGCTTTCTGGGCTGCAAGCGCACACTGCCTGCTCATGTCAAGCTTCTCATCGAACAACACCCATAAGTCTTTCTCTGCAGAAGATCGATTAAAGTATTTATTTTGCTACATTCCTATACAAAGCAATGGTATTCCTGTGCAGTGATTTTCTTTTACTACCCAAGTCAGGAGTGATCTGCCTAGCACCCATCATCACACAGTGTCATCCCCTATAAAGAGACTGTTTTATAGAAACAGGTCAAGTGTTGATCTTCCTAAAGCAAAGCATATTATTTGGAGAAGGTTAATACTAACAGAATGAAGACTCCTTGAGGCATTATGTGCATTTGATAGCAGTCTATCAAAACCAAAATTTGTTAATTTATGCAGTATTTCTTAAAATCATGGCAATGCAACCCATTGCTGCTTTTTGAATGTATAATTCAAAACCAAGTGACACTGATCTATTAATAGTCAACCATGCATAGTATAAATAAATCAAATGGAAGAAAAATAGAAAAAAAAAGACTATTAGTAAAATCCAGCATGGATGAATGTGTAACTTTTTAGTTATTCTAATAGAAAAGTAACGGTATTGGTTGAATTATAAACCAGTGACTTTCATACTTATTAGATAAACAAGAAAACTGCAAAAAACTCCCCCTGACAGTAATAGCATGCAACATACTCAGTGCTTAAATTAAAATATGTATTTAGATTAATATTTAGGTTACACTGATCTTCAAAGATTTTAATGTAGCTCAAAAAATGTAGAGTTGAGTTTTAATTAATATTTGGTTTACTAGGAGAGATTTAAAAAATCTGTTTCATGCAGAACCATACACTTTGTGTTTAGAGTGAAGACAGGACAGGAGCAATGATGGATCCCAGGTAGGTTGACTCTTAGTTGCTTTCCAGTCTGCTACATGGTTCTTAGTTATTATTTTATTAAAAAGTGTTAGATTGAAATGCCACTGTGTGAAGTGATTTATAAACACAGGTGCATAAAATATAGATTAACAGAAAAAGAAGTTGCTTTCTCTCCCCAAGACTCTTAGTTGAAGGTGTTGTAGTACAAACTAACTTAACTCTGCTCTTACACTAGTTGTTTGAAACAAAAGATAAAATAAATCAATGAGTTTTTATTGCTTTATCAGTTGGCACTAAGTACTTTGGTTTTAACAGTGACAGGATTTTATTTGTTTGGTAATGGGTAGGGTAGAAATTTGAAGCTATGTTTTGAATGTTTATATATACATGTATATGATTGTATTTAAACATGGCTAATCATTTGCAGAATGGGATTTGCACTTCTATTGAACGTATTCTACTTGAACCACTCCTTCACCCATACTACAAACCCAATAGCTGAATGCTTTGATGTCACCAGAAGATGATTAAGAAGCTATAACTGCTTCATAGATCAGTGAAAACCCAAAGATGAAATTCTTTTACAGTGAGACATATGTTTATGATTTTTTTCCCCACATACCTTTAAATAATAGCAAAAAAAAAATCTTAAATTTGAAATGTAATATTTATTGGCATCACAACTTTTTCTTCTGTCTGAACGTGCAGTGGATTTTGTGTCGCAGTCAAGCTGAGGTAGAAAATCAACATCTGAAAAAGTTTGAAAGTGTTATCATTTAAGATAAAAAAGGTGTGGGGATCATAAATTGCCAATTAGATGCTCACACTCTATATATGTAAGCATCATGGAAGAAAGCTATGCAGATATTTGAATACCATGTATAAGTGTGTATATATATATATAAGAAAAATATGTTTATTAAGTTTTATAATTTAAGAATTTAATTTAAGGATCTCAGCTGTGAAAAAAAGGCTTGCTGTACTATTATTATTCTATAGCTGCGGGGGATATTTAATCACAAGGCAACATGTGGTTTGTATTGTCTCTTCATTTACTCTCTTGAAACCACATTTCCACATAGGTCCTCAGAATTTAGAAAAGTAGAAGCAAAACCTTAGATATAGACTTTGAAACATTTGAGGCTTATCAGAATCCAGATTTTGGTCCTAAATATACGTATTATAATGGTTTTCGGGTTTTTTCCTCATTCAAGAATCAGTCTTGAAGCTGCTCTAAAGTTGCTAAGTGTTGCACTCAGAGTGTTATTTTCAATCCTAAAGAATTTTTGTAAACTGAAAAAAATAATCAAAATATAGCAGTAAGATGGAATCACCCTTCCTCTGTTCTATCATTTTGGAGTCTTATAATTCAGATATTGTTCTTATCCACATGGATCACTCTTGGGTCCTTTGTCTGAGGGTAACATTTTGTCATAGTAATGATATCAGCTGCAGGCACTAGGTACAGCAAGTGGTTTTTATCTTGTGTACAACAGAAGGGTTATATACCAGAGCAGAATGTAAGATGGATTTAATTAGAAGCCAGGAGGGGGACTGAACGCTTGTGACAGGAATAAATCAATGTTTTTGATCATTAGACCTTGTGCAGATTCTGCTGCTGTAATGGAAAACTAGTACATGCTATTTCCTTCAAAACCCTTGACATGACTGTGATATACTTCTCTGGTATACTGTTAAACAGATTTCTTTGACTTTCACTGTCCCCATTTTGATCCTACTTTGGATTATTACTAAGATAAGAAAAAAAAATTCCATTTGCTACAGTATCATGTCCTATAACCCCCAGGCATGTACTAGCTCTTCATCAAATGTTTATGACAACAGCTAAATGTAAATCTACAAGCAAATAAGATGATAGTTGTACTGCACTTAGCTTATGAGACCCTATGTGTGCCATAGAGGTGATGGACCATGTCCTTAGTTAGGGCTAGACTGTTTTGTTTCAGGTGAAGGTCTTTTCCAATCATTTTAATTTACCTTAACATAAACCCATGCTGCTTTTGAATGGTGGCTTCTGCCATTAATTATAGTGATGACATTGAATTCATCTGGGGCTAGGGTGGACACTTTGTCCATCATGTGTAAAAGATAATGTGCCTCCTTCTGTGGGATCTATGTGTTAGGCTGAGGGGCAATAAGTTATGGCTTATTTCTCTCTCTTTTACAGGTAGCTGTTTCCAAATGGAACTGAGCACAAGTGAAAAGATTTCCTGTCTTCAGTCTCTAACCTATCTATGCAAAATCAGCTGCACCTCAGGAGACAAAGCGGTTGTGTGCCTCAAACTGTGTAAGTATATAGCTGTGTGCTGAAAACAGCATGCAAGGTTGTGTGTCTGCACCTGTATACATCTCTCCATGAGATGAGTCTGTTCTCCTACCTGGCACAAACAGCAGACAATACGATTATAGAAACAGTTAACTCCTCATTGCCCATGAGTGGAATATTTGTGTTGTCTATTATTTAGGCCAAGCTTAAAAGACATCAAACTTTTTTTCCTTTCATTAGTCCAGCCTTGATTCAAGTGTAATGTTCATATTCTCAAAAGTCCATTTCAGTAAATATACTCTGCTTTTAAAATCTAATTTACACACATTTTTACTACTGATATTCTTTCCTGAATTTGTCTTATTTCTGAATTTTTGTGGTTAAATTGAAAGTTGCTGGTAGTTTTCTTTTAGTATGGTTCTGTCCTAGTGTGGTAAGTGTGAAAACCTCCGATCACACTTGTTCAGATCAGAACAGTTAATGCAAATGCTATCATTTTATTTCTGACATACACTGCCTTTTGTACTTATGTGCATGCCTGGTAGGCTAGATTTGAATGAAAGAAAACTACAGAAAGCAGCAAAACAGTAAATCATGAAGGTAGGCAGTGGAAACAGGTTTCTCTTGTTTCTTGATAGTGCTCACTACATGCTTCATGCATGTATTCAACCCTTTTATGGAACAGACTGTTATGGTTTACACATAAACAGAGTTTTTCCTGTACATTGCACTTTGTCTTGGCTGCAGTGGGCTATAGAGTTCTTGTTGGAGGTGAAAGGTCCAGCATCATTCACAAAAAAGCATACCCACTACTTCCCAATAAACATGATAGTGGTTTTATAAATTGCTTATTAGTATCAATTTATCTTCTGGATTAATGAAATTAAAAATATATGTCTGTTTTAAAGGAAACAGCTTGTAACTGGCATACAGAATCTTTACCAACTCAGTGGTGGTGGCTTTTTAATAGTTTCAGTTTAACACAGACTTGAAGGAACAAATGGAATTACTTCTTCATAGGGTCTGCAACACAGAAAAAAGTGAAGATGAAAACAATATAGAAGTGTATGTAAACCACTAAGTATCATGTACATAATTACATGAAACTATTCCTCAGGTATTAGAAATAAAAGCCATTAAGGAAGTTGTGGAATTAATTTTGTCCATAGATTAATCTCATCATCTACATTATAATAGCTGTGAGGTACATCTATTTTATGCCAACAAGTTTTAGCTGTGCTATGACACTTTTCAGACAGATGACACCCTTCAGAACCTACCTCTGTCTCTGGAAGCAATGTTAGACTTCAGATACCTTATCACGGAGCTTAAAAATCCATTTATGTCTCTTTTTTTCCTGATATATAATTATATTTGCTTAGTTTTGGTGTTCTGTTTTAGTATTAATATTAACACTATTAGTATTATTTCTTCTCTCCAGCTGTCTTCTTTAAATTCAGTATCTGGTTCCTGTAGGTACTTTCATTTTTTTTCGTCCTTGTGAGAATACCCTCTCACTCACCGTTTCACTAGCCAAGAAGCAATACAAAAGTTTTTGACTTAGTGCCAGCTCTCTCGCAGCCACTCATTTACTTTCTGTAGAGATAATGGAAGTGTACATAATGAGATCATTTAATGTCATTGAATCTTTTGATGCATTAGAGAAACAGAAACACCTATAAGCATGTAAGATCTGATTGAAATGTAAGGGGACATGAACTTTAACTGTCTTATCCCATAGCATTCTGTTTTGGTTTTCTTACACTTAACTCTGTCATTGTGGTTTTGGGCTACTATGGGAGACATAATGTTAGATTAGAGTAATATCATCAGTATGGTACTTTTAATGTTTCTGTGAAATCAAAGAAACTGTGAAAAAGTTTGATTCAGATTGTTTTAATGAGATCTTTAATTTAGAAATAGGTAACATTTTACGAATTTAGCCCAGAATGCTTATTGCAAAAAGAAATCTATATATAGCCTAATATGTATTTATCACAAATCCCAAAATAGCTGATATTAAGAGCAAAGTTAAGTAAACCATCTGATTCTTGATCCCTAAAGCTAATAAAAACTTCAGGAGAGAAAGGGAATTCCATGGAAGTGAATTTAATATAGAAATATAGCTCAGTAATTAGAAGACCTTAGATAAACTTTATGTTTTCTTTAAATCACATTTTCTTAACTCCTTTCTTGTCCAACAAGTTTTATATCATAGTAAATCCTCTGACTTTGATAATGTGATTCTGGGTTATGGCCTCTCTGTAGTTTTACACCGAATCATTTGACTATTGATTGAAAGACATGCTGGAGTGCCTGAATGGAGCCAGTCATTGTGGGGAGGAAGGGTAGCAGAGATCTATCTCCAGTTGTCAGCAGTGCTCTAAAATGAAAGAGCATTAAGCAAGTCATGCATGCTTGCAAGCTAAGACCATGTCACACACAGTTACTATAATTCAGCAGAAGTATTTTAATGCATTAAACTGTGGTATCATCTTTGTCAATTCCTTAAGTCCATATAATTCATATTTTATCCTCTTAACCTTCTGCCTTTTTTTTTTGTTTTTTCTTTGAATGCATATAACTCTCTTGTATTTGAAGGGCCCTGAAGAAATGCAAAAAAAACCATACAGATCAACTGAGAACAGCTCAGCAGCTTGTAGTGAGTGGAACATAACTTGTTCTCAACTACTGCCCTCCACTTGAACAGTGGTCTCCATCTGCCAGCAATGGCTATCAGTTAGACTCAGATAATGCTTTCAACTCTAACATGATTAGGCAGTTAACTGAAGTTAAAAATGAGTAAGAAACTGGAATGGAACCCTAAAATAGGTTTAGTATTTGTACAACCAATGCAATCCTGAAAGCCTTGGAAAGAAAAAGCCTTCAAACAAGTCCACGGCTACTTGTAACTCTAAGAAAATATTTGTGGAGTCTTTACACTGTCCTGTTTTTACATCTTTAAATCACTTGATTCAAACAAAATAATTCAATGGACACCTTGGTATTTCAAAAGGTCATTTCTGCACCTACTAAATCTATGATGCCATCTTGTTTGACTTTTATACGGTCACCTTTATGTTTTTCCTTCTCCTGCCTGTTGGGAAGATATCTCTGTAAACAACTGAAAAATGTTTCTTTCATCCTTTTCCAAATTCCTCCTTCACTTTCTTACTCAGTGGGGTTCTTTGAAAACAAAGTAAAAATTCAAGTCTCCTGGTATGCCAGGATCAGCTGTGTTTCACTGCTTTCTCTTTGTTCCTTGTCTGCTCACATTCATCTTTTGCTTCAGGTCTTATATTTAGACTGTGAACTCTCTGAGACAGGGGCTGTCTATTTTTGATCCATGTTCAGTGCCGAGTTTTAAAGTAGTGCAAATAAATAGCACTAATGATGTACTGCTAAAGTATGTCAGGGTACTCTACCGCTGTACTCAGTTAACCTAGCTAGTGAATCAGGAGATGTAGGCGTCATAGCCTCTCACTGTGTGTTGCATCTTGATGGGTGTGGAATCTGTGAAGTTTTATTCATTAGTTTGCAAAGCCTGTTCTGAATTAAAATATTTTTAGTTCTTCTTAATGCACTGTTGAGGTTGTAAACTGTTGCATGAAATGGCCAGAGCTAAAGATTTTTTTTTAAGAAATGTCAAATTTTCAAAAACGAATTCAATTTTTATTTCTATTTGGTTTTAGGAGGAAAAAAAAGATCAACATAAAAAGAAACTTCTGGGAAAAAATGTATTTTGAATGTATTAACAATGAGATTTTGATCTTTTTCTGAAAGTAAGTTCTAACATAATTTTGAAATAATATTTAATTTTTAAATTATGGAATTTTAACAACACCTTCTGAAAGAACGGCAAAGAGACGTAAAGAGTATCTATCTGCTAATTAATTTAATTTTACCATAGTGAAATTTAGGAAAATTATTGATGTCTTGATATTTGATTCTATTTTGGAATCTTAATTAATAATCATGTAGTATGGAGATAATTTCCCACTTGACTTTGTGAATATTAATCTTCAAAGCATAATTCTTAACTCCAACCTTTGTTTTAATTCTGTCTACTACATCAGTGGCTATTTCCATATTATGTTCTGTATGATATTTTTAAAAAGCAAAACCTAAATACAGAAATATTGTATTGTTTGTTCTGTGATTTTAATTTAATATATCATTTTTTTACTTCATTAGTTATATTTTTAATAAATTGATTCTCTTGTTATATAGAGGTCTTCATATCCTTATAGCTTGTTGTTTCTGTTAATAATATATATAAGCTTTATTATTTTCAGCATGAACATTCTACTTACTGTTTAAGAAAATAAATATTTTTCCAACTATATTCTCGTATTTCCCCAGTTGTTTCCCAGTATATAAAAAATAATTTTCATTTCCTGTTAATGAGTATCTGTAGGGTCTTGCAGACAATAGCAAATTTTCTGTTTCTTTTAAACGACTGCTACCTGAGAAAAATGCAGATCACCTGATCTAAGAAGATTTTAGAAATAATGTATTTTTCACCATTTTTTCATCACTAACCAATTTTACTATATCCATATCAGAGTTCTTTTCTGTTTGTGTTTTTTTGTGTTTGTTTGTTTGTGGTTTTTTCTGAAGATGAGTAGAACACAGAATTCAATATTTTACACATTCTGTATATTTATCTCCCCTTACTCGGTTCATTAATAGACCTATTTTCTTCTTAATACCTCTTTTTACACTGGCATCTCCATAAAAGCTTTCCTGTATTAGAAAGAAATAAATGCCATAGAAAAGTATCAAGACGTGGGAGTAATACAGATGAGACAACTGAAATGAACTGTTCAATGATTACAAAAAGATTAGTTGTCTGTCCCTTACACTATTATTTTTAATCTCTATCTGGCTGAGAACTCTGTGAGAAATGGATATTTGCCAGATTTCCGACCTGCTTCTTTGTGTATAATCTCCAAAATAGAACATCTTTATTCTTTGACATTTAATTTCTGCACTCTGTTGAATACAGAATTTTGAAAGGAGCATTCAAAAATAGTACAGTTTATAAAGAAAATACAAGTTTTGGTTCCTGTCTAATTACAGCAATAGAACTTCACAGGATTTCTAAATAGTTTGAAAAGAAACATTTACCAGCAAAATTTTACAATTCATATCTTGTCCATTATTCTGCAGTCCCACATTGTCAATAAATTTCTGATCTGCTCAGTTATTAAGTTACTTTAAACTGAACTGATCCTATGTGGTAGAATATCACATAGCAAAGAGGGACTTTCAGACAGAGGTTTATTACTACAGAAAATATTCTTTTTTATACAGAATTTAAAGTTACTGGAAGAAAAAAGGAAGATTTTATTATTATTGTTTTATGTCAGGGAAATGTTATAATTACTAAGCCTTGGTCAAACCTGACCTTTCAGTTGAAGTAGAGGGCTATTTTACTTTTGTGCATGTTATGCACCAAGTGAAAGGTCTTAAAGGGAAGAAACAACTGAGTGTGGATGCCTGTCAGGATGGCATTTCTAACGAATCCTGATCAGATGTGTGTTCCCACTCTTTGTGAGTTGGAGTTCAGTTTCCTCTGATTTTGCTTTCACTGACCTACCATACAAACATTCCTTCATCCCAAGCTTATATATTTCTCATTCTTCTTCTGTCTCAGTAGAGATACCGCTTTCTGCCTTGGGTTGACAATGTCTCCTTGACAAACTGCCTGCAAGTTGAACAATGTTGTGCTGAGCCCAAAATCACCTTATGAATCTAGCATAAGCAGATATGCCACTTTTTGCCAGGATGAATCCTGAGAGTTCCAGTGGATTTTAGACTCTCTTGCTTTTGGAAGTCAAATGCATCCTAGCAATAAGAAGCTTTGAAAGGGCTCTTGCAGCTCAGTAAAGGAATGCTCTGCAAACCTTTGAGGACTTTGTCTTATTTGTGAGGGGTCTTACTTGCAATGGATGAGCCTTAAAAGGTCTTTTCACACTCTTGGAATACTATTTGGTATTTCTCCTCAAATTGTTCTTAACACTAGATAAACATTAAAGTAAAAGTGAAAGTAATTTTTACTTATTGAAATGCAAACTTCATGAATTCAATTCCTTTACTTGGAAACATAATAAGAAATTAAATAATAACGCACTTCAATGTAACTTATTCTGGCTTATCTGGTTTTCACATTCCAGTCAGACTGAAGCCTTTGAAGCCTGGGTAATTCTTCGGGTGATTTCCACATATCACACATCTGTGACCCTGTCCTTTAGAAAGGCCAATCCCTATGCTTTGCTTTCCTCAAATAGAATCATAACTTGTAGTAAAGCTGCCAATCTTTTTCAACTAAAAGTAAATTCACCTATATCCACTTCCTATAAACCATTCATCTTTATAACTGAATCAATCAGGGCATATCTTCTGTGCTAGCAGAATCCTGTCTGTCACTGGATTTACCTTCATTAGGAAAAGATTTCCTTTGCTGTCTCTGTGGGATCTGCCTACTGGGTAGATTCAGCTACACTCAGAGTCTACTTGACTACAGGCAGATCTGACCTTCAATGACAGTAGAAAATACTACTTGGCGAGTATAAAAAGATCACTTACTACTATAGAAGAAACTCACCTTACTGAATGATTTCAACTTTGTTAATTGCTGGCTTAAGTTCATAGCTTTTGGTAGAGTATACAATGACGAACATATCTTGTGCAAACTTATAGTGAAGACAATGTACAATGCATATGAGTATCATATGTGTAATCAAACCAAAAATGCAACCATTCTAGATATCAGTTCAGTTACCCTTGGCCGTGTAAAACTCACTTGTGTATCCCAAGTTCATTACCTATATTTACTCAAGGAGAAGAGTGAGCTATTTCCAGAGGGGATTTCATTAAATCCTTTAGCAGATATTAAGCTAGGCAGAATGGCTCTCCACCTGGCGGGGCTATTTACTGAGTAAAGTTGGTCCTAGGTATCTGCTTCTGAATGACCCCACATCGTTCAACAGATAAACACAGGTGCAGTGAATTCCATTCTCAGTGTCCAGAGGCCCTAAACCTCATCAAGGAGCCATATTTGGCAAATAAAGACATAACCATGATTACAAAATATTTTAACTAGAAGCATAATAAATAACTCCTGTCCTAAAATTCTTATTTAGTTGGCTTCATTCTGCCTATTTACAAATCCTGTTATAGATATAAATCTTGATATAATACTCACTTAAAATTAGTTAAAAGTTCAAAGCTTTGAATTAAATGTTGTACATGACGTGTAAAGTATCTGGAAAGAGGAAACATTGACTGTGATAGTCTGTAAAAGTTAAGATCTTTAAACTGTATATCAGCTGGTATACAAGATGACATTTTGCACAGAAGTTATGAACACGGCCCATGTAGATGGAACCAGTTGTGTCTTGGTTTTGCCGTGTGGCTAGCATTCCTCTATATCTTCTGTCTTATTGGCATGATGAATTAACTTAATGTTACCCCTTTATAGACCTAATCTATAGCTGAACTGTACTAAACCAAAGCAATCTGACAGCATGATCAGGCCCAGATGATTGTGTTTAGTGGCATTAAGTCCAGTTGGACATCAGTCAGTCATTGGTGATGTGTTCTAAGGGATGATCCTGGGGCTAATACTAGTCAGCATCTTCAGAAATGGCCTGAACAATGTGGTGGACTACACCCTCAGCATTTGCAGATGATACAAAACTGGGGAGAGTGGATGATACACCAGATGTGTGTATTAGCATACAGAGGCACCTTGAAACACTGGAGAAATGGGCAAACAGAAACCTTGTGAAGTTCCCTGAGGGGAAATGCAAAGTCCTGCATCTAGAGAGGAATAATCCCAGGCAACACTACATACTGGGATTCCCATGACTGTGAGTCAGTGAAACCCTATTTTAATAGAGCAAGAGAATTTAACAGATTAACTTGTTCATTATAAAATAAAGATGAGGTCATCAGGTCATTAATCGTGAAGGAAGTCCAGATATGAGTGCTGTTAAGTTTATCTGGGAGTGATGACATATTGGAACACATGTTCCTGTACCAAGTGGGAAATAAACAGCATCCAGAATTTGGATTGTGGGTTGTTTTTTCACATTTTTTTTTTTTTTTTTTTTTTATACACTTCTTTCAAGTAGTACAGCCTGCAGGCCTTCCCTCCCCGCCCCCCATCATGTTTTGTTTAAAACCAATGTCTAGGCACTAGTCATTTATGGATAAAACACTACAAAGCTTTTCTGCACCAAAAAGAGGTTACAAAGTGTAAGAAAACTGATCAGTTTATATTCCTCTTTTTTTCTGCCTTTATAGCAGTTTTTAATCATTGCAATGTTTTTGATACCCCCAAGGCAAGACAGGGCAAACAAACTGTCTGTTGTATAGTCTGTGGGGTAGACGTGATTCAGCTGGGCAAACTCTGTTCTGACAGAGGGTCATGTGCAGCTAACATACCCTGAGATAATGTTAACTGAACCTTAACCACTTTTCTAGCACTGATATATCAAATGAGCTTCACAGTACACACAAAAAAGGTATTAGCATGGTTCAAAGAATTTACAGTTTAATGTCTCACATGATAAGAAAAATGATAGGAATAAAACTCATAATAAAGAGACAACATGCCTCTCACACCACAAAGCTGTGTAAGCCCCATCAGAGCCATGTTCTGAAGATGGAAGAGGGCAGACGCACTGACATAAATAAACTGTTTCTGTAGCTTGTGGGCATGGCTGGCTGTAAGACAGAATTTCTACAAAATGCTGAGTTGTCTTGAAAAGAAGTGCAACATTCCTGGACTTTGTGCTCTTGGCTAGTCTACAAAACGATAATTCTTTCTGAGGAAGCGTGATTTCTGAGAACCTAATGCAGCATTTTATCCTCAGCTTGAGCTATTAGCTATCTACCCTCTATTGCCCCTCTTTCAAGGCATTAGACAAAGCATTTTCTTGAATGTCAATAGATAAACAAAGGGCTTTAGATGATCTGGCTCAGAATTCAACACCTTCCATACACTATTGTGTCATCTAATGTATTTACAAGAAGAGGAAATACGATGTGGGCCTTGCTTTTAAGAAAAAGTACAAGGTTAATAGGACAAATCCAGTGATGAGACGCCAATATACAAGCCAAGATAAAAGGATGAGATAATAGTAGTAAACATCTGTGTGGAAAATGGAGGGTTTGGTGTTTGAAGGTCAGAGCATGAACACAGCAGGCATATACTATAGGGGTTTAGAGGGTAAAAAAACTAATTAGTGGAATGGATAAAGAGGCCAAGTGCAAAAGCAAAACAGTAGTGTTGACTGCATGAACAAGGATTAAAACAGGAATGTAGTTTTGATGTTGGTTCCAGTACTTTTAAATATGTGTGTCTGAGACAGATTTGGCACATATAGGAAGGTGGTTTGTTAAGTAGAGAGAAACCTTTTTAATGGGTAAGATGTTGAACCAGGACCTCAAGCTTACCCAGGGAAGAAAAAACAAGGATATCGGCCTCCTTCTCCACAGATTGTTTTTTCAGTTACAAAAACCCCAGGGATATAGGAGGTCTGAGAAAATATTTATCTTTAATTTGCTATAAGGCTCAAGGCTGACTCAAGTTTTGAAAAATTTTAGTTCCTATTGTGTTCAACTATACTGGTAAGTGATCATACATGTGCACTTTTCCTAATTCTGTACTGTGGTGGTATGTGGTAGAGGCATATGATTATTATGAAGAGTTAAAGCAAGGAAGAAATTCTTAATACCAGCAGCTGTACAAAAAGAGTGCTATTGAGTATGGTTAAAAACCTGGACATGATATTCACTGATGCAGTCAGGAAAGTTATCAAATACCTTTACCCTTGTTATCACTGTCATTATTCTTTTCAAATGTAAGAAAACAGAAATTGTGATTATTTGAAAAGAAAGAAAAAAAACCTTTGACTTTACGGTCTTGAAACCCTCTTCTGTAACGTACTTATATCTTTTCACACAAGCTTTTACCAACACACTAGACTAGGTCATGGTCTTCAATCAGAAATAGTTATGGTCAATGTTCTTCTCAAAGATCTGAAAACATTGCAGGCTAAATGCAGTTGTCAGCTGAAGGCAAATGCTGGAAGGAGAAAAAAATGAAATTGTGAAAATATGAGAGATGATGAGGAGCTGTTTAAGAATACTTTGGTAGCTACCAGGAAAATTTATGGTCATTCTTGAGAAAGAGCACTAAACTAGTCACAAATGATTGTGATTTAGAATGTAGAAGAGAGCAGTTACATGTTACAAATAATAATAATAATAAAAAAAAGATAAATATTTCTAGTAAGCTAGGAGTTATAAAAAAATTGGTATGGAATGCCAAAAGACACAGGACTAATGTATGTATATTAAAAATGGTAGTAACACCAGGAGAGACTTTTATATAGATCTCAGCAGAAAAAGGTATAGTTAAAGAAAAAAGCATCTTTATCTTGATATTGTGGGGGATTTGGAGATGAATTGTAGAATTATCAGTAAATGACTGGATTTTCAATAAATACGTTGGTTCTGTTTGGGGAATAA
The DNA here is from genome assembly GCF_000696875.1 of Nestor notabilis. Lineage (NCBI taxonomy): Eukaryota > Metazoa > Chordata > Aves > Psittaciformes > Psittacidae > Nestor > Nestor notabilis. Next base: position 12,418 of record NW_009924103.1, on the reverse strand, counting down.
ACATGCATCTGAATCATGTCACATGAAGATTTGATGAAAGCAATGAATAGGGTGATTAGTTTTTTCTAAAACTACACACAAGCATTGTCATGTAATTTATGACTAAGAGGTTTAAAGGATACAGCTAAGGAGCTCTCTGGTTGTTAATGTTGATTTTTCAATAAGCCTTGAAATGCTGGAAACGCTCCAGCATTCTGAAAGAAGCTAATGTTTCACAATTTATTTTAAAGAGGGTAAATTGGTCAATTTTTCACAGTTAGAGCCTAGTCATAGTAATATCAGTCCCGGGCAAAATAGTGATATGGCTGATATACAAATGAACTACTAAAAAAGTTAAAAGAACCAATATAATTAATTCCAGTCTGGAAAAACTTACAGAAAAATCTTTGGAGTAGTATGCTTGGTAGATAAAGCAAGTACAATTGATTTCTTCTGTACAGATTTCTCTAAGGCATTTGACTTGATACTGAAGTACATGTTTATGAAGAAATTAGAATGATATAAGAACAGTCTGGACAAGTTCAGCAAAACAGAAACTAGCTAATTCTGGGCTTTCACTGGAGGAGTTACTGTCTTTTAAAAGAGATCTAGTGATCTCTTTTGGAATTCAGTCCCTGGCATGTGCTTCTTACTGTTATCAATGACTTGCAAGAATATATTAAATAATTACTAGTAACATTTGCAGTGAATCTCACTGGTCAGATTAGTAAATTTTCCTTAAAATAAAATGAAATAACGAAATAATGAAACAGCACACACAAAAAAGTATTTCATTTTTATTTTTACAACTGACTGTCACAAAATTTCAGGATAAATGCAATGCTTGCAGAAAACCATATTCTTTTGCATCACTTTGTTGAAAGTTATTGTGAGGAGTTAAAGGCAGTTTAACTTGATATGTACTCCCAGGTTTTGACTGAAGTGTGAAGAATACATGCATTCCTCATCCTTTTTGTAATGTATGAATCAAACAAGACCTTTAAAACATTATGCTTTTCACACAGCTGCAAATCTTCAGATTGTTTTAGTAATATTTAGGCCAACAGGTTCTTTTCATGTCAACCAAGTTATTGCCTATTATGTGGTAGTGAGGCAAAAAAACCCAAAACCAACCCAACCAAGAAGTTAGATTCAGCAGTTTGTTTTTCTGAGACAGATTTGTATATACCTGAACCCAAAGTATTTCTGTAGTATAATGGCAATTACTCATTCAACTGTAAATGTGTTTTCTTGTGCTCTAATGAAGCAGTTAATCAAGTCTGTTTACTCATCTACAAAATATATATTCCCTATATTGGCAAGTAGTTTTGTATACATCATTGCTTGTATTCCACATTCACTGAACAGTTTCTGCTATAAAAAAAGCTATTTTGGTGGAGTTTTTTTTGTTCTGCAGGCAATTCAAGTATTTAAGTATAGGATCTGAGTACTAAGGAGAGATCACACTTCTAAACAAGAGTGTGTAGGTCCTTTATTCTTGTTATGCAAATCTGAAAACAACTGCTCCACTTATTTCACTACAATTGGATTTTCGACAATTTAGGCTTTTTTTTTTTTTTTTAATTGCTGGTGATTTCAAGCTGAGAAGTTGGGATAGGATGAGAAGTCAAGAATTTTTTCCCCATCAATATAGTCCCATGCCCTCAATCCCCTGTAATATTTTCTTTGGGTCAAAGACAACCTCATGTATTTTGCATGGGACAAGTAAACATCCAAGGAAATTCCTTTCGAAGTTTGACACCCATGTAAATCTAGTCTGAAACTTGGTTCTATCATGAAGGAGTAGAAATAGCTTAGAGAAGAGTACCAAAACCAAAGCATGGGTAGGGTTCTCATTGCGCTGGTATGTTCTTGTAAACACCAATAATCCACATTCATTTACAGTCACTTTAAATGGGTCAGTTTTGATAACAATGTGCTCGGCAGGAGGGATCTTTGTGGCAAAGATCCTACATGACCATGTAGGTAGGAGTATGAGTAGAAGACAAACTGAACCCAGTGTGTGAAGCACACAACAAAATAAAAATGTAAATACTAGTGCTGGCAGTGACATAGCAGAGAAAGTTGGTGAAAATTTAGTTTATCTTAAGTATAACTTTATGAAGAAAACAGAGAATCGGATTGATTTGAAAGTGAACTAAATTCTGGACAAACTGACATCTAAATAACAATGTGAAAAAAGTGCAATGCAAAGATCAATGCCAAGGCAGGATAGATGCTCATGCAGTACTTCCGTAAACCTTGTTTACTGCCATGAACTTAAATATCAGTTAAAGTTAAAAAACACATTGTTTATGCAGTCAAGCCTCTGCTTGTATAAATAGGAGTGCAGATTAGCAATCACTAGCAACAAACATCAGCTAAGTACGATCCGGTTCAAGACCCATTTTAGTATAGATACTGTATCAATCCATAAAAAGAGAGTTCTGGTAAATACTTTCACAATAAAGACACGCAGAAAACAAAAATACATTGAAATTTAGCTATTTCAATAATAAAACATACTATATATGTTTGGAGAAGAACTCTTCATCAGGGACTGTAACGACAGGATAAGGGGTAATACGTCTAAACTTCAGCAGGGGAAGTTCAGGTTACATATAACGAAGAAGTTCTTTACTGTGAGGGTGCTGAGGCACTGGAACAGGCTGGAGTGGTAAATGCTCCATCCCTGGTGGTGTTCAAGGCCAGGTTGGACAGAGCCTTGGGTGAAAGAGTCTAGGGTGAGGTGTTCCTGCCCATGGCGGAGGGTGTGAAACTAGATGATCTTAAAGTTCTTTCCAACCCAACCATTCCACAATTCTATGATCCTATGATAGCATTTCTTTCTCTAAAGATGCCTTTCTTTACTATGAATTAGTGCTGAACACAATGGGTATATGTGCTGTAATATGTCGTATTGGTAGGGGAGTGGCATTTTAGAGTCTGCAGTGCCATTGTTTGAGAGAACTGGTTTTCAAATAGTATTCCTTGGATCTTGGTAGTTCACAGTTTCCAAGTTCCTGGAACACAATTTGCTGATTTTACCTTTTGCACTCTGAGGAATAGGCCTGTTAGTTTAAATGCTCTATAGATGTATCTGTTATATCCTGTAAAATATTCAGTGTTCTTGTCAATAAACAAACACTGAAAACCACCGTGGGAGAATTGTGTTGGTCTTGGCTGGGATATAGTAAGTTTTCTTCCTAGTAACTTGTGTGGTGCTATGTTTTGGATTTGTATTGAAAACTGTATTTATGATACACAGATGTATTTGATTTTGATGAGCAGTACTTACACAGAGTCAAGGCCTTTTCTGCTCCTCACACCACCACGATAGTGAGCAGGCTGGGGGTGCACAAGTTGTTGAGAGGGAACACAGCTGGGACAGCTGACCCCAACTGACCAAAGGGTTATCTGATACCATATGATGGTGTGCTCAGCAATAAAAACTGGTGGAAGAAGGAGGAAAGGGGACATTCCAATTGATGGTGTTTGTCATCCCAAGTAACTATCGTGTGACGGAGCCCTGCTTTCCTGGAACACCTGCCTGCTGATAGGAAGTGGTGAATCAATTCCTTGTTTTGTTTTGCTTGGGCACACAGCTGTTACTTTACCTATTAAACTATCTTTATCTCACCCTCCAAGTTTTCTTACTTTTACTCTT